>NC_140167.1:25254340-25303024 GCF_963971535.1 Notolepis coatsorum | reverse complement strand
CTCTCTTTCTCGCTGCTCCATGCTCGAGCCAGTCAAGGGTAAACCTACAATTGTCCGCGGCAGGGATGTAAGACAGAGGATTCCCGTCGGACGTCGTGGTGGTCTTGATGTTCTGATTGGTCGGCTGGAGTGGCAATCGGGTCGTGCTCGTGGCCACCGGGGGGAACTCGCCATTGGCTGCAAACAGAACAAACACACATCACACCCATTGGACCTAGAGATTCCATTCATAACACAAACACAGTGCTGGGGAGTAGCTAACTAACCTGTAGCTCAAATACTAGTTAAATAAATTTTACAGTAGTTGGGTGATAACTACATTAAATTCGCAGTAGATTTTTCAATGGTTAACTACTTTGGATCATGCAGTTTAGGTAGTTGATTTACAACATATATCCCAAGTTACATTTTCTTGATTCCACTTCAACAACTGATCCCCGTCCTCTTCTTAAAACACACCTTTGGGTTTGCCTGAGTAAGGTTTCCGCCTACCCTAGTACCTAAATCAAGCACAACCACACTCTACTCGGTGTCAGTTCAGTTGTTGCTCTGCGTAACTATACACTATTGTGATCATACGCAGTGTATATTGGCGTGACGATGGCGTGTACTGCAAACAGAATACAGTTTCTCTTCCAAAAATTAAGAATAGAGATGGAGACATGTTTTCATTCTGGAGTTGTGTAAATGAGCTCTTGATAAAAAGGGAACGCTAGACAAACAGGTTGATATACGTTTCGTATTTGTATTTGCTCTATTTTGTGTGCTGTTAACCTCTTAACAGTCCTGCACATTTAGCATAAAACGCCTTTCGATTGCATAACCAAAGTAAATTGAAAGCTATTCTTGAACCATTTATAGCACATGCATGTGTCCAGTGTCGTCTGGGATAAATGTGAGGCCCTGTGCAAGATTTAAACGTGAGCCCCCGGCCCCCCAAAGGTAAAAAAATAAAAATAAAAATAAATGAATATAATTTTATTATTATAAATTTTTTTTTATATGAATTTTTTTGTGTGCATACAGTCAACGTATTCTTAAATAATAGCACTGCCCGAAGCTGGGCATACAGTCAACATATTCTTAAATAATAGCGCTGCCCGAGGCTGGGCATATGATACAGTCAACGTATTCTTAAATAATAGCGCTGCCCGAGGCTGGGCATACAGTCAACATATTCTTAAATAATAGCGCTGCCCGAGGCTGGGCATACAGTCAACATATTCTTAAATAATAGCGCTGCCCGAGGCTTAGTGGCAATGCACCTGTACAGTCGTACAGCTGGCAGTAACAGGGAAAATGCATAAAACACCCCTGGAACCTGATAAACAAGCTTAAAGCCAGGTAAATTTTTCAAGTACGACATGCAGATTTGCAGTTTTGCCTTATTTGAATCGAACTCTATAAGCTTAGTACACACGTCACAAACTGCACGAGCACAGTGTGAGCAGACCCTTGCATGATGCAACACACAGAGTGAGAGAGAGAGAGAGACAGAGACAGAGAGAGACCGAGAGAGAGAGAGAGCGAGAGAGAGAGAGCAAGAGAGAGAGACAGAGAGAGAGACAGAGAGAGAGAGAGAGCAAGAGAGAGAGAGAGAAAGAGAGAAAGACAGAGTGAGTGAGTGAGTGAGTGAGAGTGTGAGAGAGAGAGAGAGAGAGAGAGAGAGAGAGAGAGAGAGAGAGAGAGAGAGAGAGAGAGAAGAGAAAAAGAGAGAGAGAGAGAGAGTCCAGACACTACACCATACATGTCTGATAAGAGAGAACGACTTTGACTTTTGAATCATCTCACTAGAATATAAACCCAGACGAACAACCACTTCTACTGAGGAGAAACATGGTGGCTCCACCCCCACGCGGCTAATTTAAGACCGTCACTGGGCAAGACAAAGAACAGTCTTCCCAGAAGTCTCAATGATGAGAGAGAGAGAGAGAGAGATCCACGGCGAGAACAGAATAGATTGCATTAAAAACTCACCAAACGTCCAAGAGGAAGGAGACAACCGTGGAGATGATAAAGTTCACCAGTCCATATTGTCCCCCCTGTTGGGATGAACTTGGGAGTCTGTTCCTAGTTTATCTGCCACATGTTAGCACTCGATAACGTAGCTAACGCTAGTTAGCTGTCCCTGCGTTTAGCTAAGCCGAGATGGCTAGCCTGACTGAACTTTCTAACACGCAATAACTTTCATCTTCAGTCCATCTGCCGAACGTCCTCTTCGTCTTGGCATAACCTAATCACTATACTTGGTATTGATAAGCTTACGGCACGCAGCGTTATTTCTTCTGCTCCGATGCTGCACAGCGCTCCCGTGGATAGCGCCGAATAGTCAGACCCCGTACCTGTAAGTTATGTAACCCCTCCCCTCGTTGAAACCAATAGTATATCTGCAGAGCCGCAGAGCTCCAATAGTGTATCTGCAGAGCCGCAGAGCTCCAATAGTATATCTGCAGAGCCGCAGAGCCCGGAACAAGTCAGACACATTCTACAAACGTGTCTAATGTGAAATATATAAGCATGTAAGCAAAACTAGATTTTAGGTCTGTGATGGAAAGTGATTGTTAACATTCTATTTTTTTTTTTCTTTTTTTTGCCCCCCTCCCCGCGAGGCCCTTGAGGCGGCCCTGCATGTGTCTGGCCTCTTTTGAAAGGATACATTCTGCATCTTTTTCCACAACAGAACAAATCACTCTGAGTGCTACCGTAATAGAGTTACTGAAATAACTATAATAAACAACCATTTTGCAAACAGATGCCTCTTACAGGGCCGTCAGAACGTTAAGAGGTTTTAAATGGTTTGTTTTACATTGGTAATGTTGTAGACAGTGGACTGAAACAGAGTTGTGCTTTGAAGCCCTAGGGACCTTATTTCTCATCTACAAATCAACAAGCGTCAGTTTAAAGGGAAAGGTCACCCATCTTAAGAATTCACATAATGTACCTCCTGTGCCCCAGGACCGGCGTTCAGTCAGTATTTGTGAACACGCACCCTTCTCTCCTAACACTAGAAATCAGAGAGATAACCGTCTAATCAGTGATGTAACTGGGATGTACAATCTTGGGCTCCATACACAATGAATGGGGCTCAGATTTCACAAGGCCAACATGTTTGTGTGACCTCTTACAACTGAATGAAGTGTATATTTTAACATTGTGTGGCAGACCGGCTGGCGTGGTAATAGACGGCCGCTATGTGCCGGCCAAGGTACTGGGGCATATGCCCATATTAGGAGTTCCGGAGAGACTCCAGGCAGAGCGGAGCGCATCAGCACAGATGAAACGCACATGTGCCAGACGAGCCCGATACAGGTGAGCGCAATCACCACACAATCAAACAGTGCAGGAAAGGGAGACGGCGAGACAGAATCATTGGAGTAGCTGAGGCGAAACCTGTACGGATCAAGAGAGGAAGTGAGCAGGGGCGGACCTAGCACATTTGGCGCCCTAGGCGAGATTTTTTAATTTTTTTTTGTAATTTTTTATTTTTATTTTTTTTTATGGCTTTTGCCTCTTCATAGTTCTCTAACGTTAGTCTTTCTTTCCTCAACGCTCAATTCTATAAACACTTGACCGATACCCATCAATGCACAGCGCTCTAGCATGTTCTGACTGTGAACACCTAAAGCTGAGGCTCAGACCGACCGACCGTTTTAGATTTTTGGCTCATTTTCCCTTATGTTAGAATTTTTTTTATGTAAAAATAATGGTTGCCGATATAGAGGGGGCGCCAAAACTGCACAGAAAAAAAAAATGTATAAAAAAAATAAAAATATATATATATTTTTTTTTTCTTTTTTGCGCCCCCCTCTGGGTGGCGCTCTAGGCGACCGCCTATATCGCCTGTAGGAAGGTCAGCCCCTGGAAGTGAGTAAGAGAGAAGAGAAGAAGAGGAGGAAGATTGTTGTCTGTGTGACCCCATGACACATAGCCATAATTTAAGATATAGTTTATGCGTTCGCAAATATCCCCGTCCTCTCATTGACTAAAGCGTGGGCACTCAAGCGATAAATAGCGCACCCCCTGCTGGCAACCAATGTGTTAAGAGACTCATTAATACCTCAGGAGTGGCTCAAGCAGAGTGTCATCTACATCTTCTCCATGCGAGGCATCCAGTTAAAATAGAAATGATCTGTTTACATAGCAACGTTACATAACCGACACCTTTTGCTATAGTTTCAATGTCTATATCTGTAGAATACATCACAGACGTGACATTTGACCACTTTAATGGGTCGTTCATAGCAGCAATCTTACACCACCACGCCTGTGGACATTCAAGGCCTTCCAGAGGGGACCGAGGAAGATCATAAGCTTTTCCTCCCATGCCTTGATCCTCTCCCCCTCTTCCACTAACCCAGAGTTAACCCAGATTTAACTCTCTCGGGTAAAAGGAAAAAAAAAGAAAAATAAAGGCCCTGCTGATTGGCTATTACGACGCGAGGAGGGTAGGACCTAGTTTCCTTTTGTCTCTCCCTCTGTCCAAGATATGTTAAAGTAGGGGGAAATGCTGTGTTGACCCGCTGGGATATTGGTTCCACACTGGCTTGGAGGAAGCATTAGCACCTGTCCTCGTTCTTATTATAATCCCCTGAGTACGAGAAGGATTCTCTTTTCCTTCTCCAGCCAGGTGGTGCAATACCCACATACTGGATACCTGCAACCTTGCGATCCGTTCAAAAGAGAGCTGGGCCACTGGCCAAAAACACCTCCGTTTTAAGATAGGCTAGCTGATCCTTATCTGCTTCCATCCACTTGCGCTAAGCTAGCTTGCAGCTGGATAGCTTTTCTCATTATGTCGGTGTGTTCCTTTAATGGTGAGGAGAGAATGTGGATAGAGTCCCCAGAGGCCCTCTCCACTGATCAGCCAGTTTTCACAGCTTGGGATGAATTACCTTCCTTCACTGGTCCACGCTCTCCATTCAGAAACAAAGGGGGGGAAAGAAAGAAAGAAAGAAAGGAAGAAAGAAAGAAAGAAAGAAAGGCTTGGCCTGAATAATGTTAAAGTTGTCTGCTAGCAAGCCGGATTATGGCCTTCGGAGGCTGCTGTGGAGTCCTCCTATGGGAGCCTGCCGGTTCAAAAATAGCTAAATGCTAATTCTCAGTCTCAGACTGGTCGTGTAATGTACTGTAGTAAGTTGTACACATCGCTCGCTGCAGTCAGAGCGAAAACCTTGTATCTAAAGCGAATGAGTTATTTTCATGTATTCACTTGAAAGTTGAGATGGTTCTACCGTACGTTGTGAGGATGTTTCACAATCCTAAAAGAACCACGAAACCCATTCAAATCCCAATGTAGAACTTATAAAAACACACAGGTGTCGATCTTCTTAATTCTTGAAAAACCCTTTTGGAGGTACGAGGTTGTCACTCTGACTGCAGTGATAATTAGTCGCTGTAGAGGCCTTGTTTTATTGGCTTGCTGCCCTACTGTTACACAACCCCCTACTCGCCCTCTTTTAATTGATCAAAATTATCTCGTCATTCAGAGAGACACTTGGTAGAAACATGTAGAAAAACATTAGTAATCTTGTCTTTTTTTCCCACCATACGCACCAATTACCAAATACTACAGACATATTTTAGTGGATCATACCTCATCTGCACATTTGTTTATTTTTCTCATATCTTTATATTCAGAGTAAATTATATATACATAGTTATACCTGTACCTCCCCTCCCCCATGCTGCTATGATGCCTGAATTCCCCCAAGGGGATCAATAAAGGAATATCTTATCTTATCTAGATGGTAGAAACACATAATTTCTATGGTAAAACCACAGGAATACTATTCACCATCTATTTCTATAATTATTCCATTGCAGAAATACTGAATCACTATAGTATTTAATTATTTATGTGGTAAATGTATAGTATGTTTGAACATTGGTTTTAATATATTTCTTCTTCACATGGGATAAACCAATGATATTTCAAGCATAATACCATTTTCTACATTTGAGAATACATGTATATGTGCTCTGATGAAGGAGTGCACAAAAAAGCACAATACATTGCAAGAAAGCACAAAAAAGCTTGGTGCCAGGTGCGGTTTGTTCATCCTTTATCTGGCTACATTTGAGAAATAATTGGCTATGATGGTTTCTGCATTATGATAACTGTAGATTGCACTGCTACCATAACAACCACTATTTTCTTAAAACATTTAAAATAAACTCCTGACAGAACCTATAATTATATGAAAAGGAATTTGAAAACCCTACAACCATAACTCTTATCCGCTAGCACACACAGATAACAGAATCACTGGTATCTGATGTCGGAGCCCTGTGACATTTAATTCGGTTGGTGTGACAGGCAATGTAAAACAAATCATTCGATGCGCTCTGTGGGAAACATCGACATTCTTCTTCTGCAAAAAAAGGCATCACTTTCAACACATTCCTTGTCTCAATTAGACTTAGATGCAAGTCTAAAGTCTTAGCCTTCAAGTCTCAACCAAGTCACTGCTAAACGTCAAGCAAGATGAGTCAAGTCATTGCTCCATGAAGTCAACATGACAGAAGTGCTTAAAACAAGAGAGAAAGGGGTACATGGCACCTGGCACCATGGTTAGTTAGTTAGTCTCTAAAACTAGCGAAGGGTATGGTTAGGCTTTTATGAATACCAATACCAATATTGATACTGCTTATCGATACCAAATACAATACTTCCTAATTTTTTGTGCAAAATACATGTTGTTGATATAATTATCAGTACTACTTTTATATTAGTTTAGGCAAAGACTATTTAACTAAATTATTTTGTTAATAAAATTTGATTAGATTAGATTGTTTTCCCATATAGATACTGTAAATGTCTGGTAGTTGTTGATACTTGAAATTTGTTTCTGTTGGTCTTCTAACCTATGTAATGGGAATATGACTGTAATATACTGTAGTGTGTGTCCAACAATCACTAGGTATTGCTACATGTACCTTTAAGAGCTGCAGGTATGTTTTTATTTTCAACCTCCTTCCTCATTACAATAAAACAGACGTACACTACATGCATATAATATTGATATGCTATTTCATCTCTAAGCATTTTGTAATTTTTCCTTTAAGTTGGCTTTCCATTGACAGTTGTAAACATACAGGATAGTGAGTGATGTGAAAATATAGTTGAAAGACCAATATTATGGTGTGGAGGGTGACTAGCGTGTCTGGATGATCATGGCAGCTTGCAAATCTTTATCTAAGACCCTTTGATTGCCGGAATAGATCATTATATCCGCAACAGTTTCCCATGTTGTATTTATTATCCAGCGCACGTGAGTTCCCACTGTATAGGTAATTGTTCAAATTGCGTGAAAACTAAACATAGTGTCTGATGATTCATATTTTCTGATGGTGAATTGTTTGGACTCATACATCCATTCAATTAGAGGACTGAAATTGTAATCCTCATCAAGGAAAACTAACATCTTGTTTGCCTGATCTCACAAGATTGCATTTGTCCCACAGTTGATTAGGTCTGAAGCGGTCTGGTAATATAAGGCTTGAGAGAAAACCAACGCGGGTAATGAGAGAATCCTTTCCACTTGCTTTCAGCTCGACTCTGTCTTGCATTGTTTTCTAGGTCCTGCTAGACACGTTCTTTTAAGCCAGCACTAAAAGTCACCCAATCAGGTTTCAAAACGCTAACTGTTCATGCTTAATATCTAGAAAAATGCAAACAGGCTGTTCTTAAAAACTGTTGAGCCCGGGGCGCCCTCGTGGTGCCTCGCGCACCTACGCGGCCGACCCGGGTTCGATCCCAGCTCCCGTCGTTATAGTCAAGTATCAAGTCACGAATGCAGAGTAAATGGTAAATGGCTGCATTTATATAGCAGCTTTGATCCAAAGCGTTTTACAATTTGTTCCTCACATTTGACCCATTCACTCACACATTCACACACCGATGGCGGAGGCAACCATGCAAGGTGCCAACCTGCTCATCGGGAGCAATTAGGGGGTTAAGTGTCTTGCTCAAGGACACTTCGACACTCTGCCCGGGAGGAGCAGGAATCGAACCGGGACTCCTTTGACTCCTAAGTCCAAAAATGTATGACTTGTTCAAGCCCACCTCTAACTCTCACTCCTGTGTGTGTGTTTTATAAGGTTGTCCCTGGTATAAGGTTGTCCCTGGTATCAGCTTTTAGTTTGACCTTCCCGCACTGTAAGTAACAAATGGAAGTGGCTGAATGACCCTTGGTGGGCGGCTGTGGGTGAGGATAGAGCACCTTGTACAACAAGTGTAATTGCAGGTCGCCCGGCTTCTGCACGGGTTTCAGATCTCAAGTTGTTCATCCTACTCGACCGCCGAACAAAATTGGATGTTTTTTTTTGGTGTTTCTTTTTTCCTTTTCAAAAATGTGGATGAGTCCACAGAGGCTGGGAAGCCCGCTCACGTTCCAAACAAAATCGATGGAAACAATTCTATTTCAGACGGTGTAAGGGAAAGGGCTCTGGCTATAAACACCCCATTCCCTGCTCCTCCCATAGCACTCACGGGGATGTGTATATGTGAAGCACGCAAACAACACACCACTAATGATATAGCATGATGGGGGATAACATGGTAGAAGTATGTGAGCTTTTTGGATAGTAAACTAACTGTTGAGAGGGTTACATTATTTATTATTATTATTTATTTATATTATACATTATCACAACGCCTCTGAAAGTGAAAGTACTGGTCTAGAGTCAGCTTCAGTCTGGTAGTTTGAATAAGATCATGAGTTCAAAGTGTTCCTGGTCACTAACCCCAGATCAGCAATCCTAAACTTTGCGAATATGGGCCCTGATTCGATCTGCATTTTCGGATTGCTATAACATATCTATCTACATGTACATCACCCCTAACCCCCACTAGCCCTATCTACATGTCTGAATCACCCCTAACCTCCACTAGCCCTATCTACATGTCTGAATCACCCCTAACCTCCACTAGCCCTATCTACATGTCTGAATCATACCTAACCTCCACTAGCCCTATCTACATGTCTGAATCACCCCTAACCTCCACTAGCCCTATCTACATGTCTGAATCATACCTAACCCCCCACTAGCCCTATCTACATGTCTGAATCATACCTAACCCCCCACTAGCCCTATCTACATGTCTGAATCACCCCTAACCTCCACTAGCCCTATCTACATGTCTGAATCATACCTAACCTCCACTAGCCCTATCTACATGTCTGAATCATACCTAACCTCCACTAGCCCTATCTACATGTCTGAATCATACCTAACCTCCACTAGCCCTATCTACATGTCTGAATCACCCCTAACCCCCAGTAGACCTATCTACATGTCTGAATCATACCTAACCTCCACTAGCCCTATCTACATGTCTGAATCACCCCTAACCCCTGCTGGAATGACATGTATAAAGGGTACGTTGTCCCTGGAGTAAAACATAAAGGTGCTGGAAGTCTGGTTTTATATTTAGAAAATAAATTAAGAAAAGTAAAAAAGTAAATATGTAAATACATAAAAGAGGCTTTAGAAAGGGCGGTCAGGTGGCGTAACGGAGATTGCGTTCGTCACCAAACCCCGGAGCGGCTGAATTCGCCTGTTCGAATCCAGCTCACAGCTCCGGGGTTGTCACCAGCTTGGCTGGCCGTTCACACTAATACAATTGGCAATATTAGAGGGTGGGAGAAGCTGGCGGGGTGGGTCCGGGTCGTTGTAAACAGCGACTCCTACAGTTCGGTCGGGGCGCCTGCTAAGCGCGGATAGGACCTGAGTGGGATAGTGTGATCCTTCCACACGCTATGCCCTCTCAATGAGAATCCGCGCTGCCAGGTGAAAAGAAGCGGTTGATTGGCTGGACGTGTGTCGGAGGAAGCACGTGGTAGCCTCCACTCTCCCAGACCGACTGTGGGGGGTAAGTGCGCAGCGACCAGGAAGGGGATTGGGAATTGGTATAACGACTAACATTGGGATGGGAGAAAATCGGAGGAAAATGGAGGGGGAAAAATATATATATAATAATAAAAAAAAAAAAAGGCAGTGAGACAAAAAAAAGAGCGAGGGAGTAAGTCTTTAGTGTGAATGAAGGTTCTGGAAGTATTTCAGGAAAGATACGTAATGGTGCCAAAGAGAGCGACCAGAGGGGTCGGGTTCTAGGTCAAAATTGAGGATTAGAAGAAAAAAAACATCCTTTCAGTATTGCTCCAGGCTATAGGACACGTCCAGAACGTGTGGATGAGGCAAGTCTCACCCTCCTCACCTCACAGTCAATACAGGATCGTTTGGCTTTGGACACATGGGCCCTGTGCACTACTTCCAACTGGAGCAGACAGTGACGGGCGCGAAGGGATGTTGAATTAACCAGCTCCAAGATTGAATCCCATATATCGTCCGACAGCGGAAGGTTTAAATCTTGCTCCCAGGCAGTTTTAATTTTGTAGAGAGGCGGCACGGCACGTCTTATACCCACCAGCTATATCCATATCAACTATATCCCTTCCTCGGCCGTGCATAGCCACTTCTTGTCTCCGCTGGGAAGAGTGATGTGGAGCTGAGCAGGGTATAGTAGGGAGCTTGTACAGCTCCGCCTTTGTTTCTCTGTATTCGACTCGCTGGCTTAAAACTCTGTGGCTGTAGTCCTCAGAACACGGGTCTGCTGGCCTCCTCCACCATGCCTTATAGACCAGAAGATCTTTCATCTGGCAGCGGCCCGAACCAAGAATGACCGGGGAACACCAACCAAATCAAGAATTCCAATATGTTATTTCCATGTCCTAAGACAGCTCAATTAATATTTGGGAACGTGATCTATTCTCTCCCAAAGCCAGAACCCAGAGATGTAAGATTCTAACTTGTGTTGTCATCAGATATAAAGTCTGGACAATGAATGGTAGACTGATTGCTTGTTTTCTCTTTCATACACAAATTAACTTTCTATTATAATACTAGTGTTCTCAGATTTGAAACAGAACATCCATATACACAGAACAATCGCCTGGGTGCTCTCAGAATCATCTGCATCATCTTTCCAATTCATTGTCTATGGAGTAGCTACAGGCTTTATACTTAATGACATCACAAATTACAGTTTTAGCACTCTGGATTGGCTTCTGGAATTGGAAGAGAGTTGTCCGCTAATGTCTGTTCACAAATACATAAATAAAAAATAAATTTTTTTTTTTTCATTCAATCAATCACTGTGCAGATTGATTGATTGAATGACAATTTTATTAACAGATTGCAGAATGGGTACAATACAGTACGGCTCAATACACACAATTGTTAAGGGGATGCAGACCAGAGAAAGACTTTCGTCTTGTTTACATCAGGGTCCCCCATTTTCAATTCATAATGAATTGTAAGTAAGGGTGCAACTAGCACCGTGCAATCCATTCTTTGTGGATCTAGCCCTTAGTCTTAGATCGGGAATACCAAGTAGAACTCCTCCGTTTGCATGTTTCTAAATGATGATGATGATGGGGGGCACACATGAGCTCTCCTCCACATGAGCTCTCCTCCGCACTGTGCCACCTTGCCAAGCATTCCTCCTTGCAGAGGAAAAAGACAGATCATCCTCCACTACACCCCATTCTACATTATACTGCTCACTTTCATCTCTAATCATTCCCACACCCCTCCTTCTCTCTCTCTCTCTCTCTCTCTCTCTCTCTCTCTCTCTCTCTCTCTCTCTCTCTCTCCCTCCCTCTCTGTCACCTAGGGTTGTAGTACCTGCAGTTCATCACAATATGGCGGCTCCCACAGCGGCTCAGCAGGTTTTGATGAAAAGCCTAACCCTTGCCTTCTCCGCTCAGCTGTGGGGAGGACCAGACCCCCGCTTTGATTCTAAGTCATCATCGGAGACAATATACTCCAGCGGCATTTTCTCATGTGGTGGTTGTGTTTTAGTCAAGAATCGAAAGTCTCGCCTGGCCCACCCAAAAGCTCAACACGCGCCAGAGACTTTGAGCAGGCGGTGGTCTCCGCTGGAGGATTCACAGGATTCACAGCGGGAAAATCAATACCTCATTCCTCTCACCCGGTAATCCGCAAATAAACGTTATACCTGAAGTCTCTGCTACTCGGGGGGCTTTGAAACAGATCAAAAATACAAAGTTGACACGAAAGGTTTGACGTCTCACATAGACGGGCGACTACGGCGGGGGTTTCATTGTTTGCTCAACAGTGACAGCGACCTCTTTTCACACCAGGGAAGCTTGAAGTGTACTTGAAAATACGACGACGACAAAAACACACCGCACAGTAACTTTATTTTACTCATGTCTCGAACAAAGCTAATAAGCTGCATCAGCACATTGTGGAGGCGAATATAATTGGTATTCCGCCGCAGCGATGTAGTCAACACCCCCAGTAGGATGAGTCCACACACGGCAGTGCGAACCAGAGGCCGGGGCAACCAAGGGCAGGCTGGGCCGTCACTGTTCATTAGTGGGCCTGCTTGATCCGCCTGAAGACCACTAGAGGCCGTACGCACGGGGGGCCTGGCTTGTTACCTTAACCCACACCACCTCACACCACCCCACACGCACCAGCCCACTAGAGGCCGTATGCACGGGGGGCCTGGCTCGTTACCTTAACCCACACCACCTCACACCACCCCACACGCACCAGCCCACTAGAGACCGTATGCACGGGGGGCCTGGCTCATTACCTTAACCCACACCACCTCACACCACCCCACACACGCACCAGACCACTAGAGGCCATACGCACAGGGGTAGTTCTACACCCTCCCTAGGCCGACAGTGGGGCAATGCGGAATTGGCACAACGACTGCTAACGATATGGGGCATCTCTCTCTCTCTTTACCTAATATTTTGATTCCATCCTGAGCAAAAATACAGAAAAAGTGAGACAAAAAAAAAGAAAAAGAAAATAACCTTGTGTTTGATTCAGACGGATGGCGTTTGAACTTTGTTCTTGGTCCCTCGACTGGCTCTACTGTTGTTCTCTGTTGACAGATCAATCAATCCCAGAGGCAAACAAAATTCGAAGAGTGAGCTCAGTAGAGCGCACATGTCCATCAGGTGGCATGCCTACACTTTGGAGTCAATAGAGGGGCTGTGGCAGAATGTTTAGAATGTTTTTGGTAGAGTTGGTAGAAACAATGGTCGCTATGTGCAAAACAACGTGGCTATTATCTAGTCCGACTAGATTAAATACAGGTTGGTCAGTGTGCTTGCCTCATCCTCTGGTCAGAAACAGAATCCTCTGGTCAGAAACAGAAAATGTACCCATAATACACAGAATCTTCCTCTGGGTGCCCTCTGTGCCATCCCAACCCCTTCGCAATTCACTGTCTATGGAGCAGCTTTAGTACTTTGTACCTAGTAATAAAAGAGCACTGAAAACATTCCTCCTCGACAGTAATGATGCACTGTCACAACATTACACATGTACAGCACCTGCCACCAGACCACTAGAGGCAGGGACGTGCACAGGACTTTAGAGGGGCAGGTGCTCAAAGGCTGAAAAGGGCACTTTACATGTGTGTGTTTTAACCAAGCACGTGTAGCGCGGAAGCCCGATTTTTAAGGGCCCTTTTCGGGTGGGGGGGGGCCCTTTTTATGCTTTTTGGGGGGTTTTGGTGATCAAATATTGAATATTGAACTATAATAATCAGTGCAGGAGCTCACTTATCCTTGAAAGACACTTTTATCACTGACCTAAAAGACCCATACATCTCCATAAATGTTCAGGGGGGAGGGAATAAGTGCTTACCCTACAGACCCCAAGAAGTGCTGTATATTCTGTATTGTTTAATATAAATGCATTTTTCATTCCAATCCCGATTTGTATTTGAGATTCCCAAATCCCATCGGACTTTACTTCTTCGTGTCCCTCAATGAGTGTAATACCAGCATTATGTATGCGCCACAGCGGTTTCTATCATCATCATCATCATCATCATCACCACCCACGCTATGCATAAAATATATATGTCCGCAGAGAGGCACGCTGAGGAGGCCATGCAAACTGCAATGGAATATGGGGCATCTCTCTCTCTTTACCTAATATTTTGATTCTATCCTGACATTTTTCAGTTGGAAGGGCAGTCTATGCGTAACGGTAAAAGGGCACTTTTTTATGAGGCTCAAAAGGGCAGGTGCTCAAGCACCCCTTGGGCTCTATGTGTGCACATGCCTGACTAGAGGCCATACGCACGGGGGGCCTGGCTCGTTACCTTAACCCACCACCTCACACGCAGCAGACCACTGGTTCTCTGCCTCTCTTTCTCAGCCTCACCCCAATACTTTGGATTCTCCCCTCATAATCATTGTCGATCAAGTTGTACATGTTTGATTTGATTTGTTATCCTTGCTTTTGTCTACCCTTGTCTCATTTTATTGTTGTGTGTGTTTGAGTATAAATAAATGTTTCAATTAATGAATTGTGAGGTTTTGCCCGCTGCTCACCACCTTTTCTCTGTTTCTTTAAGCCTATACTGTTTATTTTCCCTTCTCACTCACTCTCTCTAGCCCCCACCCTCTCGTTCTTTACCCTCAGTGGCCACACCTGTTCGATTATCTATTATCTCTCGCACCTGTGGTGGCAGGCTAATTAGTCCCCCTGTGGGCTTTAAATACCAGGGCGCTTCCCCTCGTTTCGGCGTGGGGTCGTGTTGTATACTTGCCGAGTCATATTCTCTAAACATCTAGACTCTTTCGGGAGATCCTCTGTCTGCCTATGCTGTTCCATTCTCCGGCGTCGAGATGTTTGCCGTTGCCTGAGAGTGGAGACTGGGCTGCGCTCCCTAGACTTCCACGGGAGGCATCCCAGTGATCCACTTCGGACCCCCGCACAGCTGTTCGTCCTGTCGCACATCTCCCGACCAGCGCGCAGACGCGCATCTCCTAGACCTTCGAGCTTGGCACGCTCTCCCGACCAGCGCGCAGACGCGCATCTCCTAGACCTTCGAGCTTGGCACGCTCTCCCGACCAGCGCGCAGACGCGCATCTCCTAGACCTTCGAGCTTGGCACGCTCTCCCGACCAGCGCGCAGACGCGCATCTCCTAGACCTTCGAGCTTGGCACGCTCTCCCGACCAGCGCGCAGACGCGCATCTCCTAGACCTTCGAGCTTGGCACGCTCTCCAGACCAGCGCGCAGGAGCGCATCTTCCAGACCTTCGTGCTTGGCACACTCCTCCACGCAGACGCACCCCGATGCGTCTCTCGGTTCCGGTGCGCACTCCAAGTTGTGGCGCACCACTCTGTCCTCGGCTCGGACAGCCGGCTTCCCGGTGGCGACACCCTCGCCACCGCCGCCTGTTCCAGCACCACTCTGTCCTCGGCTCGGACAGCCGGCTACCCGGTGGCGACACCCTCGCCACCGCCGCCTGTTCCAGCACCACTCTGTTCTCGGCTCGGACAGCCAGCTACCCGGTGGCGACACCCTCGCCGCCGCTGCTGTTCCTGCACCATTACGCATACGTCTGGGTGAGTTTTGACTGTCTAGATCATCTCCGTTTTCGTGTGTTTCTAACACTGAAGAATTACCACCTTTTTAATCTGACAGTCACTCACCCAGCGTTGTGCCTCTGTTTGTTTCACTTGGATATTATTTTGGACGTTACATCTCCCACTGTGTGTGTTCACACCAAAGATAGTATTCTCTTTGTATTTGTTTTGGTACTTTGCTCTTTGTGTATTTTTCACGAAGATAGTTCTACCCGGTGACGACACCCTCGCCACCGCCGCTGTTCCAGCACTCTGTTCCTCGGCTCCGACAGTCGGCTACCCGGTGACGACACCCTCGCCACCGCCGCTGTTCCAGCACTCTGTTCCTCGGCTCGGACAGCCAGCTACCCGGTGGCGACACCCTCGCCGCCGCTGCTGTTCCTGCACCATTACGCATACGCCTGGGTGAGTTTTGATTGTGATGTCACTCACCCAGCGTAATGCCTCTTGCCCTCGTCCCGCTGCTGTTCCTGTACCATTACGCATACGCCTGGTGAGTTTTGATTGTGATGTCACTCACCCAGCGTAATGCCTCTTGCCCTCATCCCGCTGCTGTTCCTGTACCATTACGCATACGCCTGGGTGAGTTTTGATTGTGATGTCACTCACCCAGCGTAATGCCTCTTGCCCTCGTCCCGCTGCTGTTCCTGTACCATTACGCATACGCCTGGGTGAGTTTTGATTGTGATGTCACTCACCCAGCGTAATGCCTCTTGCCCTCGTCCCGCTGCTGTTTCCTGTACCATTACGCATACGCTTGGGTGAGTTTTGATTGTTAAGTCACTCACCCAGCGTAATGCCTCCTTTGTTCTCACTTAGTTAGTAGTTTGGACATTTCATCTCCCACTCTGTTTTTGTTCTCACTTAGATAGTATTTTTGGACATTACATCTCCCCCTGTGTGTTTGTCACACGAAGATATTATTACTTTGTTACTTTGTTTATTTGGACTGTTCTGCATCTGCTCTGTTTGTTCCCTTTGAATATTAACCCTCTCCTCTGTTCTGCAGAGCGGCCCAGATGTTTTCCCACCAGTCCCCAGTTCCTCCCTGTCCCCAGCCCGCCTCCGCGGGCCTCAGTCCCCTCTGTCCCTAGTTCTCCCCTTTCTAGTTCCACCTAGTTCCTGGTCCCAAGTTCTCCCCTTCTAGTTCCACCTAGTTCCTTGTCCCTAGTTCTCCTAGTCCCCAGTTCTCCTGTTCCCTAGCTCTCCATGTCCCGACATCTCCTAGTCTCTAGTTCCTCTGTTCCTTTAACCTTCCCCTAGCGTTCCTTTAATGTTTCCCCTAGCGTTCATTAACCTTCCCTTAGTGTTCCCTTTTCTTGCCCGCCTCTTAAAGGCACTTTACCTTCCCATCTTGTGTTATTCCAGTGTTTTGTGTTTTCTCCCTTAAAGGGACAGTGCCCTTTTCCCTGTTCTCAATAAATATCTGTTTCTTGGCAAACCATCATACCTGTCTTGTGTTGTGCGATTGGGGTCGGTTACAAACCATAACATGAATCCTCCCACGCAACCACGTACACTGAAATTATTATTATTTTTTTTTAAACAAGGCTGTCTTACAATGTCTGCAATGTTTGCTGTTGGTCTAACTAAAAACGTGTGTCAACTTTTCAGGGATCAAGCAAAACAATCTAATTTTCAGATTTGAAACCCCAAAGTATTATTAAAGTCATACATACGCTTCTCTAGCTGATTTAGGTGTCATTGTACTGTCCTCACATTGTACTGTCCTCACATTGTACTGTCCTCACATTGTACTGTCCTCACATTGTACTGTTCTCACATTGTACTGTCCTCACATTGTACCGTCCTCACAGTGTACTGTCCTCACAATGTACTGTCCTCACATTGTACTGTCCTCACATTGTACTGTCCTCACATTGTACTGTCCTCACATTGTACTGTCCTCACATTGTACTGTCCTCACATTGTACTGTTCTCACATTGTACTGTCCTCACATTGTACCGTCCTCACAGTGTACTGTCCTCACATTGTACTGTCCTCACATTGTACTGTCCTCACATTGTACTGTCCTCACATTGTACTGTCCTCACAATGTACTGTCCTCACATTGTACTGTCCTCACATTGTACTGTCCTCACATTGTACTGTCCTCACATTGTACTGTCCTCACATTGTACCATCCTCACATTGTACTGTCCTCACATTGTACTGTCCTCACAATGTACTGTCCTCACAATGTACTGTCCTCACATTGTACTGTCCTCACATTGTACTGTCCTCACAATGTACTGTCCTCACAATGTACTGTTGTTACGGACGGTGTCCTTATGTGTATATATATGGGAGTAATGTATGTAATCTGTTGTGTATATAGGCATGTTTTGTTTGTTGTTGTCTTGTCTCCCTCTTGTGTCTTCATATCCCACTCTCAGGTTCCCAGTTGCAGCAGCAGCTGGTCAATCACCCACTCACCCCGGTGCAGCGGCAGCTGAGGCTCATCAGCCTAATCAACATCCACTCCCTTCATATACCCTTTGTGTTTCAGTGTTAGTTAGCTCCCTGGTTCGTTTGGTTGTGGTAACTATGCTGTGTCTGTGTGGGAGAGCTCTTTTGATGTGTTTTGGTATAGAGCTGAGGCTCTTAAGCTACCATTGTGTGTGAGAGCTGGTCAAATCTCTGTGTGAGCTCATTGTGTGTGAGAGCTGGTGAAAGCTCTGGTTCATTGTTTGTTAGCATATAGGAATTATTGTCAGTGTTGTGTATTTGGTGTAGAGCTGGTACCTGAAGCTCTGGTTTATTGTATTGTATTTAGGTCATTAGTTTATTGCACATTTCTGTTAACATTTGTATATTTGTTTGTCACCCAGCCTATGGTGATTGTGTTCTTGTAATTAATCTTTTGTTTCGCACACAGGGACATTGAGGGCAGAAAGATACCCTGGGGTCTACATCTGCATCACGTAGGATAACTACTGTTAAAGACACCAGCTTAGAGTGAGCACCACCTCCTGTACTTTGGGGCGTCCGCGCCTGTAAGGGGGGGGGGGGGGCTTTTGTTTAATTTTGATATTATTTGGTGCTCACTGGTAGGTCCTCTTTGCTCTCTGTGTTGCTGATCTCATTTGTAAAATAAATATTTTTATTTTACAATCTGTCTCCGGTGTTTTGTGTCACTGCATCCTCACCTATCCTGTCTGTGGCCTAGTGTTGCGTCTCCCCACGGGGGCACGTAACATAAATGGGGGCTCGGTAGTTGGGCGACAGACATTTGGTGTTGGTGTGCGGTGGGCACGTTGCTTGGTTTTGGTTTTGGGTGGTAGTTTATTGGGTGTGTTTTTGGTGTGTGTGTGCACTGGTCTGGGTAGGGATGTCGTCTTTTGGGGTGGAGGTGTTCCTGGGTGATCCCTCGGTTGATCGTTTGGATCAGTGTAGGAGGGAAGACTTGTTTGCCATCGCCTCGCATTTTCAGGTCGCCCTTTCTAAAAGTTTGGCAAAGGCTGACCTGAGAGAAGAGGTGGTGCGCATATTGGTGTGGAACAAGGTGCTCGGTGTCGGTGAGGGAGCGTCTTTTGTTTCTTCCCCTATAGTCACAGACGAGGAGGGCGAGGATCCTCCGGTGGTGGACCCGGTTAAAGACGGGGTAGAGGATAAGCCTCCCCTTTCGGGTGTCACGTCTCCAGTGCACGGGCGTGCAGCATCTGTCCCTAGTGGGAGTGCTGAGGAGGACAATCTTAAATTGAGTTTAGCACGGTTGCAATTTGAGGAGAGGAAGGAGGAGAGGGAGAGTGAATATAGTCATCGGTTAGCTATTAGAAAAATGGAGCTGGAGGCTGATGTCTCAACCCGCCAGCTGGATGCTGACAACCGCCGGGTGGATGCTGAGAAAGAGGTTAAGTTGAAGCAACTGGAGCTCGACGCTGCTAAGGCTGGGAGTCCTGCTCAACCCTCTTCCACGGCTGTGGGAGCTTACGACGTGAGTAGATTAATTTCTCTTGTACCTCAATTTCGTGAGGCCGAGGTAGACTCATATTTTAATGCTTTTGAGCGGGTGGCTACGTCTTTAAAGTGGCCTAAAGAGGTCTGGGCTCTCTTACTGCAATGTAAGTTAACAGGAAAAGCCCAGGAAATTCTGTCTGCCCTCCCTCTGACTGACAGTTTGTCTTATGACATAATTAAGACGGCTGTACTTCGAGCATATGAGTTGGTGCCGGAGGCATATAGGCAAAAATTCCGTGCTCACAGAAAGTTACCTGGCAGTACTTTTGTGGAGTTCGCTCGTGAGAAGGAGTCTCTATTTTTTCGGTGGTGCAGGGCTTGTGATGTAGCTGATTTTGATTCTCTGTCTGAATTAATGTTGCTGGAGGAGTTTAAAGGTAGTCTGTCTGACCGTTTGGCTACATATTTGAATGAGCAAAAAGTGGGTACGTTGGCTCAAGCTGCAGTGCTCTCTGACGAGTTTGTGCTGACCCATAGGCAAACGTTTGGTACTCTCCGACATGAGAGTAGGACCTTTTATCCCTCTGCTCACACTCCAGCTAGGTCACATGTTAGTCCGCCGCAGATCCGCCGCAGTGGCTATGTTGGACAGACTAGTCCGCCCCGCTCAGTATCTCCCCGCTACAAGGAGGAGCGGGAGTGTTTTTATTGTCATCAAGTGGGCCATGTAATAAGTGACTGTGTTGTTCTGAGACGCAAGGAGCAGTCTCAGACAGATGGACGACCTAAAGCGGTTGGTTTGGTCCAGACAGTGTGTGACATCCCAGGTCCCAGTTACAATCCATTTATGTCGGACGGGTTGGTCTCGCTCAGTGGTAGTGAGTTGGACCAGCGTCCAGTACGCATACTGCGGGATACTGGGGCAGCACAGTCATTCATCATAGCAGACATGTTACCGTTTTGTAATGAGTCATCGACTGGCTCTAGTGTGTTGGTGCAGGGGATCGGCATGGGCTTTGTGTCGGTGCCCCTCCATCAGATACATTTAACCTGCGGGTAGGCAAAGGGGGTGTTCAAGGTGGGCGTGCGCCCATCATTACCAGTGGGTGGCGTCACCTTTTTGTTAGGTAATGACATCGCTGGTGGCAGAGTTATGCCATGTGTTTTGGATCACCCTAATATTTTGTGCCCTGATGTGTTTGCTCCGTTTCTCCCAGATGTGCCAGTGTGTGCGATCACCCGTGCTCCACAACCTGTAGTTGTGACGAGTGACAGGGTGACAATTCGACGGGGAACACTAGCCTCTGAGGCACCACGGTTACCCAGGACTTGTGGTAAGCTGGTGGTTGCCCAGAGTGAGGACGCTGGGTTGGGCACATGTTCATTTACCGCTCCTGCTCCAGGGATAGCTGGAAGCAGAGAGGTGGTCAGTTCGGTGGTGAATAAAATTCGGTCAATAGACAGCCCTTTTAGGCTGTTAAGGAAGCAGCTGATGGGAGAGACTCTTCACAACAAACCTCAGGTGAGGGGTTTGTTGTCTTGTGTATGCAGGCTTGTAAAGTGGCTGCAGGAGGCTAGTGCTGTCTCTGAGGGGGGTCTCTCTGCTGCTCAGCGTATTGTAACGCTGCATTTTGTGCTATGCTGTGTGATCTTTCTCACATTGTATTATGTGTTTTTCTTTGTGAGGAGGAAAAGGGCAGCAGTCTGCCATTGTGCATGTTAACCATGAACCGTCCCTCTGTTTTCTTTTTTGTGAGGTGCCTTCTCAGACCACGGTCTTAAATCTTGATGTTGGTGTTGGGTCTGCTGTACCCCTGGACATTTTGTGTCAACAGCACCCCTGATCATGTCAAATGCTACCAAGAGAGGTATGAAGAGGCGGAAGGTGATGGTCTGTTTGGTTGGTGGCAGTGGTGGATGTTTTGTTTTGTGTTATGATGTGGGTTCTTTGGGAAAACTGATGGGGTACTTGGGTGTTGTGTTGTCGCCAGCCATGGGCTGACTCTTTATGGGGGGGAGTGTTACGGACGGTGTCCTTATGTGTATATATATGGGAGTAATGTATGTAATCTGTTGTGTATATAGGCATGTTTTGTTTGTTGTTGTCTTGTCTCCCTCTTGTGTCTTCATATCCCACTCTCAGGTTCCCAGTTGCAGCAGCAGCTGGTCAATCACCCACTCACCCCGGTGCAGCGGCAGCTGAGGCTCATCAGCCTAATCAACATCCACTCCCTTCATATATCCTTTGTGTTTCAGTGTTAGTTAGCTCCCTGGTTCGTTTGGTTGTGGTAACTATGCTGTGTCTGTGTGGGAGAGCTCTTTTGATGTGTTTTGGTATAGAGCTGAGGCTCTTAAGCTACCATTGTGTGTGAGAGCTGGTCAAATCTCTGTGTGAGCTCATTGTGTGTGAGAGCTGGTGAAAGCTCTGGTTCATTGTTTGTTAGCATATAGGAATTATTGTCAGTGTTGTGTATTTGGTGTAGAGCTGGTACCTGAAGCTCTGGTTTATTGTATTGTATTTAGGTCATTCGTTTATTGCACATTTCTGTTAACATTTGTATATTTGTTTGTCACCCAGCCTATGGTGATTGTGTTCTTGTAATTAATCTTGTTTCGCACACAGGGACATTGAGGGCAGAAAGATACCCTGGGGTCTACATCTGCATCACGTAGGAGAACTACTGTTAAAGACACCAGCTTAGAGTGAGCACCACCTCCTGTACTTTGGGGCGTCCGCGCCTGTAAGGGGGGGGGGGGCTTTTGTTTAATTTTGATATTATTTGGTGCTCACTGGTAGGTCCTCTTTGCTCTCTGTGTTGCTGATCTCATTTGTAAAATAAATATTGTTATTTTACAATCTGTCTCCGGTGTTTTGTGTCACTGCATCTTCACCTATCCTGTCTGTGGCCTAGTGTTGCGTCTCCCCACGGGGGCACGTAACAACTGTCCTCACAATGTACTGTCCTCACAGTGTAGAGACCTGTGTCATCAATTGAAGTAAAAACATTGGACTTGGAAAATGTTCATCTCATCTTAACTAACTCACTTTCTTTTTTTACATTCAATGACAGACATCATTGTCTTACCTCTTCCAGCAAGACAACCATGTGACCAGGGCACGAAATTAGAGCCCGCCACCCGCCAATGGCGGGCATATTTTAGGTTTGGCAAGTGACACTGAGAGGTCTGCCCGCCACCTGGTGTGTAGTTCATATCGATACTCTTATTTTGAAAATCCTGTGCGGGTCTCATTTCCGCCCCAAGCGCAGCTCCAGTCATAATATCGATGGCTCCGGCAGTTAGCAACGTTCGGTTCATATGATACTCTTATTTTGAAAAAACATGTTGCAACGAGTCATATCCGCCCCAGTCCGTGCTTCTGCTCGTATCAACACAGAGGCAGTCTGCTCTAGTCTAGTGCGGACCTCCGTGAGCTAACGTTACTGTTTAAACAATGACCCAGTCAACTATTCACTTTTAGTTTAATACATGAGGCATTGTGTAACGGTATCTAGCTGGCTAGCTACTGATAGCTGCGGATATCAACAAATGCTCCAGCAATAGTCGAGTGCATAATACCTCCGTTGAAGTCCGTTCGCTCAGTAGGCAACGTTAGCTCACGTTAGCTCTATATGTCCCAGTAAACTAAATAGTTCACTGAGGCATTGTCTTAACGTTCAAGTCAAGTCAAGTCAAGAGTTTTATTTGTCACGGCATACAAGTATACAATGAAATGCGGGTGGTCTTGCCTGCAACGATGTGCAATACAGTAGTACAACATATAATAGAATCCAATAGACAACATTGTGCAATAAACAGGTAACATAGTGGGACATCACGGTATTTGTACATAGTTATTTACAGAGCATGAAGGACATGCTAGGTCCCTTGGTAGTGCAATACACTGTTACTATTCTATTTTTAAAGTGACCTTTCCTTTGTGGCCATAAGTGTGGGCGTGTGCAGCATGAGTGAGTGCTTTCTCATGTTAAAGTGGCTGCTAGTGTGCGAGCGTGCACAGCGTGTGTGTCGTGTGTGTGCTAATGTGTGCTTGTGTGTGTAGGGTTCAGTGTTCTGTGACCCTCAGTGTTCATTGTTCAAGGCTCTGATGGCCTGGGGGAAGAAGCTGAGCCGAAGCCTCTCTGTCCTAGTAGCTGGTGTTCGCAGGCGTCTGCCTGACCTCAGCAGCTGGAACAGGCTGTTATTGGGGTGGTGAGGGTCTTTCATTATTCTGCAGGCTCTGGATTTGCACCTCTTGTTGTATAGAACCTGCAGGGGAGGTAGTGCAATACCCGTGGTACGCTCGGCAGAACAAGGGCCTTCTTGTCCTGTGCCGTGCTGTTGCCATACCAGGCAGTGATGTTTCCAGTCAAGATGCTCTCTACAGCTCCGGAGTAGAAGGACTGGAGTATCTTCCCCGATACTCTGAACTTCCTTAACTGTCTCAGGTGGTAGAGGCGCTGCTTCGCCTTTTTTACAACTGTGTCTATGTGTGTTGACCATGTCAGATCCTCTGAGATGTGGACCTCCAGGTACTTAAAGCTGCTCACCCTGTCCACGGTGGCCCCGTTTATCCTCAGTGGTGTGTGTGTCTCCTGCTGTCCTCTCCTATAATCCACGATCAGCTCCTTGGTTTTACCAATGTTCAGGAGCAGGCTGTTGTCCTGGCACCAGCGTTCCAGTACCTCAACCTCCTCCCGGTAGGCCTTCTTGTCGTTGTCTGAGATCAGCCCCACCACCGTGTCGTCTGCAAACTTCACTATGGAGTTGGAGCTGAACTTGGCCACACAGTCGTGTGTGTATAGTGAGTACAGCAGGGGGCTCAGAACACAGCCCTGGGGGGACCCGATGCTCAGGGTGATGGTGTTGGAGGTCTGACCCCCCACCCTGACCGCCTGGGGTCTTTCACTCAGAAAGTCCAGTACCCAGGCGCTCAGAGCGGAGCTCAGACCCAGCTCGATCAGCTTGTCCACCAGTCTGGTGGGGACTATGGTGTTGAACGCTGAGCTGTAGTCAATGAACAACAGTCTCACATAGCCCCCCTTCTGACGGTCCAGGTGAGAGAGGGTGCTGTGCAGTACTTGGGAGACCGCATCGTCAGTGGACCTGTTTGGCCTGTATGCAAATTGCATAGGGTCCATATCGCTGGGGAGGGAGGCACAAATGTGATCCTTGACCAGCCTCTCGAAACATTTCATGGCCACAGAGGTGAGTGCCACCGGTCTGTAGTCATTGAGACCTGCTGGGGAGGGTTTCTTTGGTACCGGGATAATGGTAGACATCTTGAAGCAGGCAGGAACCACTGACTCCTTCAGGGATCGATTAAATATGGTGGTGAACACAGGGGCTAGCTGGTTAGCACAGGACTTGAGTATGCGTCCTGTTATTCCATCTGGGCCAGCCACCTTCCTGGTGTTCACCTGCATAAATGCTCTTCTCACACTGTGTACCGTCAATGAGAGAGCGTCCCCGCCCCCCCGCGGATGCCCCCCCCCCTCCACAACAGCCGGCGCACCAGTGACGTCACTAGCCGTTGAGCTAGCAGTGCCACTGTTTGCACCAAACCGTGCGTAGAAGGTGTTGAGCTGGTCCGCAAGGGAGCATTGAGGGGGCGCTGACTTTGTAGTCAGTTATAGTCCTCAGTCCCTGCCATAAGCCTCTTGTGTCATTCTGTGCCATTTGTGCCTCCATCTTGTCGGCATACGTCCTCTTAGCAAGTTTAAGCCTTTCGCAGAGTGTAGACTGTTGTCTTGTACTCTTCCATGTTTCCTGACTCTCTGCCCAGGTTTTAAGCAGTGGTGCGAGAGTTCAGGGCTGCTCTGATAGTACTGTCCACCCATGGTTTCTGGTTCAGGAACACCCTCGCCTTTTTTGTGGGGACAATACTATCAGCGAGTGTTGTTATGAAAGACACCACAGTGTCTGTGAACTCGCTGACGTCACTGGTGCTCCTCTCTAACATTCCCCAGTCGACGTCATCGAGTGCGTCCTGAAACGTGGCCTCTGATTGGTCGGTCCATCTTTTTACCTCACGTGACACGACGGCGTCACGTGATCTTTGTTTGTAAGCGGGGACCAACAAGATGGCGGCATGATCCGACGTGTTCGTCGCTCCCGCTAATGGTGGGGCCGGTACAGCCTTGTATCCGGCTCTGAACGGGGTGTAACAGTGGTCGAGCAGACGATGTGCTGAAAGAAAGACGGCATGACTTTTTTCAGATTCGCCTGATTGAAATCCCCGGCTACAATCATGGCCGCGTCTGGGTGCTTGATCTGGTGTGTGTTTAGATGGTCGTGTAGTTCTGCTAGCGCCCTGCCGACGTTCGCCTGGGGAGGAATGTACACTGCAGTCATGATTACTGCAGTGAACTCGCATGGAAGATGGAAGGGGCGACATTGGATCGAGAGGTGTTCCATGTCGGCGGAGCATGAACAGGAGAGTATCTGCACTTCCCCGGGGCTAGTCCAGCCGTTGTTGGTCATAAGGCAGAGACCCCCGCCGATGCTCTTCCCGGAGGCTTCTGTACGGTCCGCTCTGAAGATGGTGAAGGAGTTGGAGGGAGAGATGCTGTGATCAGGAGTCACTGGTTTCAGCCAGGTCTCCGTGAAACACAGGATATTGCAGTCCTTCATCTCTCGCTGGAATCGGACCCGCGCTCATAAATCATCCATCTTACTCTCTAGCGAACGTGCATTCGCCAGGAAGATAGATGGAATAGCCGGACGGTAAGCAGATCTTCTTAGTCTTAATCTGATCCCGCTCCTCTTCCCTCTGTGTTTCTTCTTTGTCCTGCGGCCGTCTCCCGTGTCTTTGTCCCTTCTGATCTCCATTGGCCATTCCTGGCATGATAAAGTGTCTCTAAACTCCTCTTTGAGTCCGGAGTTTAAGTCAATAAGTGACTGGCGGTCGTATGACATCCCCGCCAGTGATGTTTCGATACAAAAAGTAGTAAAAACAAACATAATAACTAAAAATGTGCACATTCGTTGCTGAGCAAAACCCACGGCGACTGACTCGGGTCGCGCCATGCAAAAAAGCCGTTATCTAGCCGGCTAGCAGTAGCTACAGATAGCTCCTGATATCAATGTCTTATAACATTGATTCGATGCATATTCTAGCTGAGGGCATGCTGAATGTGATTTGACCAATAGGGTCCAGCTGCAGCGCCGGAGAATCCTGGCTGCATCTGGAGGCTACTAAGTATACACACAGTCAGTGGAGCTGTTTGCAGATAGCGAGAAGTCACTTCAGAGAGAGAGAGAGAGAGTACAAATTTAACTCTGGCCTCTTTAAGTGTCTATTCTTCAATGTAATAGCTTATCTACTTGAAATGTACTGAAAAAAATGTATATATGTGACACAAAAACGCGCATTTCTTTTGGCCGGTAAGAAATATGCTTGGCGGGTAGAATTTTCCCATCTACCCGCCACTGGCCGGTGAGTCAAAAAGTTAATTTCGTGCCCTGCATGTGACCAGTCTAACAACGAGACAACCATATGACCAGTCTGACAACAAGAAAACAATATGACCAGTCTGACAACAAGACAACCATATGACCAGTCTAACAACAAGACAACCATATGACCAGTCTAACAACAAGACAACCATATGACCAGTCTGACAACAAGACAACCATATGACCAGTCTGACAACAAGACAACCATATGACCAGTCTGACAACAAGACAACCATATGACCAGTCTGACAACAAGACAACCATATGACCAGTCTGACAACAAGACAACCATATGACCAGTCTGACAACAAGACAACCATATGACCAGTCTGACAACAAGACAACCATATGACCAGTTTGACAACAAGAAAACAATATGACCAGTCTGACAACAAGAAAACAATATGACCAGTCTGACAACAAGACAACCATATGACCAACCATTTATAGCTTGTTTTGTTTTCCTTCCTGCAGCATCGTAAAATAGAAATAGGGATAGTAGTACCTCCACAATAACAAACAACCTCCCCATTGGATTCTGAATCTAAAATGTGACTGGAGCCTTCATTGCATATGGATGAAGTTGTTACGATGTATACGGATTACGGCACATATGAGACTTGGTTTTCGAGAGGGGCCCCTGAAGTGAGAGGGCTCTGCCAAAGGTTTGGTCTGGAACTGTGACTAATGCAAATCTCCCTCCTTGAGAAAAAAAAGAAGAAAAAGCAGGTGGGTGTTGAGAGCAATCTGCTTTTTTATATTACCTTCGGCCCGGTAGAATCCAATTACTCGACTCCAAATGGCATCGTTGGCATGTGCGAGCCTGGCGAGGGACATCGCATCTGCGACCAAGTGACGTCCGAGCATGTCGCTGCGCGGCCACAGCGAGGAGGCGTGTTTGCGGCTTCCCAGCGCTCGGGAGTCGCTTGAGAGACCAGAGGCAGCTGGCCGTGGGCTTTAATGTTGCCCAGTGCCTTCAGCTGAGGAGTGGGCACGGAAGTGGGAATAACGGCCTGATATAAAACACAACAACAAAAACAACAGGCGGGAAAACTGCGCAGAGCCACGGCACCATTATTCGCATGTGTCCGACAAAACGTCCCTGCCAGATCGTCCGTGGATGAGTGACTGGGTGGATGAGCCGACACACATAGCTGAACGCGGCATAACTGAGCAGGGAGGATACTACTACACCCAGCCGTACAGTATCCAGAGCCAGCACCAAAGCAGAGGGAGGGAGAGCACGTGTAGCAAGCAGCAGCAGTGTGTACTGTAGCAGTGAGCAACGCCAGGTTAGTTCTCCCCAAAGAGATTAAAGGTAGAGTGTGCACTTCCTATCCACAAAATACTTTCCGCATTACTAGCACTTCTGCGGAAAGAGCGACGGGGATCAGTCACCTCATTACTGAATAAATCAGGGCCTCTAAAACAATAGATTCTATGTATAATGCTGCAGCATTTCTCATTTGCTGGTGCAAATCACAAGGTACTTCACACAAAAACAATGAAAAATAGTAAATAAAGAATTAACATCAGGTTGGTAAAAATATAAAAGGATAAAAAAAACATTGCAAGTCAGATATAAAAAGGTAACGCGGCTGCACCCGCTGGAGGGGGCAGGAAGGGAGTTCCAGAGGTGAGGGGCAATAGAGCCACACGCTCAATTTCCCATCATCATACATACATGTAGCAGTGGGGATTGGTTGGAGCGGAGAGAGAGAGCGCGGGGGGCTTGCGGATGGTGATGAGATCACTGAGGTAGGAGAGGCAATGATCACTCGTGGCTTCATAGGTCAAGAGGATGACTTTGAAATGGAGGAGGACTCTTAGGACTCAGTCAATTTCCCCACATGGTAGCAGACGATCATCTTACTCAAATGTCGCGATGCCACGAGGCGCATCATTTTCCAGAAGTGCGCACTCTACACCTCTCCAGTTCACGACGTACGCCCCCCCCCCCACGACGACCGCCCCCCTAATTTAAAACACAAAGGCAGCGGGTAAAACAGGAGAGGACAAGACGCAGATGGCCTCGTCCAATCCTGTCTGATTGCAACCCGTTGAAGGGCAAACGGATGCAGGACTGGAACACGGACAGTATGGACCCTTGCCAAAAATCCATCACACTCCAGCGTAGTGCGGGGGGGCAGTGATGGAAATGATACTCTATGTAATAGCATTCCCGGTATGTTTTCACCGCTCAAAACATATTACAGGGTGGTGTCGTAATGCTCGGGGATCCATCATGCTAATCGTGCAGGCTGATCACTCTGGTAAATGACACCCGGAGCGCCTATGCTCCCCCCCCCCACCCCCCCCCCCCCCCCCACACTCACACACTTCAATCCCACCATCCCAAACTGAGCCTGACTGATTGATAGGCGATAAAATGTGACTGTGTCAAGTGTGGCTTTTGGTAATGGATACCTGGCCCAGATTAAAGACTTGCCATCTGGAGCGGGGATAGATGGCATTGCCGCCACCACGCTGCTGCCCGCCGCCCGCCCGCCCGCTCCCGAGGACATAAAACACAAATTGCCGTGCAAAATATCTCTGGGAAAATGTCAGCCCTTTCTAAAATAAAGCGTCCCTGATCCAATAAGTGTGTTGATACAGGTTGATGGCGATGGCTCCGTCGTAGCATACTACCAATCACTGTTTCGCATATATCATCTTCCCGCTGGCGGTAATGAGATGATTCCTGCCACCGAACAGTAGAGCACAGGAGAAGCATCACTTTAAAAAAAGGGAGTACATTTACTGTCATACACTGTACTGTACTTTCTTTGAGTGGTGAAATTTGAGGTGGAAGCCATGGCCTGTAGGTCTGTGGACATAAGAGCGAGGCTTAAGTCAACTATCTTCGCTTAGCCTCTCTATCCATAATTCATCCCATCTCACAGGGGTGACTAAGGTCGCTTTCACACCAGAGCTGTTTGGTCCGGACTATCGGACCAGAATTCGATGTGTGAATGCACAGTCGAACTCTAGTGCGGACCAAACATGCAAACTCTGGTCCGCCAAAAAACATAGATCTCGGTTCGCTTCATCGGACCAAACGCGGACCAAATATAGGAAGTCACCTGATAAACTGTGCATCTTGGGTAGAAGGAAGAAAAAAACACTGCAGCTTATTATTATTATTATTATTATTATTATTATTATTATTATTATTATTATTATTATTATTATTATTATTATTATTATTACCGCGGCGCGCGGCATTCACTGCAAAACAAGCACACTGTAAACATGTCTCCTGATAAACTGTGCATCTTGGGTAGAAGGAAAAAAAAACACAGCGGCTTATTATTATTATTATTATTATTACCGCGGCGCGCAGCATTCACTGCAAAACAAGCACACTGTAAACATGTCTCCTGATAAACTGTGCATCTTGGGTAGAAGGAAGAAAAAAACACTGCGGCTTATTATTATTATTATTATTATTACACTGTAAACATGTCTCGTGGACAGACTTGGGCGAATGATGAAGTGAAAGCCCTGATCGACATATGGGCAGAAGACCAAATAAAACAGCTGCTTGTGGGCACTCACAAAAACAACGAGGTGTACAAGTTGTTTAGCGAGAGGATGGCGGTAATGGGTTATAATTGAACGATGGATCAATGCGACATCTCTTCTACTATCACGCTTCTTGCGGCTGTTTGTGTTTTCGCGGATTTCACTTCCTGAAGGGGAGGGATTTCCACTCTCCATTGTGTCCAATAGACGAGCGCCCTTTTCGACCGCGTGACATTGTTCAGAAAGTTTGGTGCGCTTGACAAATTGCAATGTGAATGCAGACAAACCAAATGACGAATGCAACAATGTTGCAACTTCACCACCAGAACCGCACCGAGTCCACCAAAACTATATGTGAAAGCGCCCTGAGAAAACTAGACCCTCTGTGCTTTCAGGGCCGCGTCAGCCTCATCAGAGGCCAAACAAATCTGACAGGGGCCCCTCCGTGTATAATTTAGCCTCTGCCAAAATCCTCACAGTGTCGAATCAAAGCAGGGAGAATCAGAGGTACTTAGGGCGGAGGGGAGGTTTGTGTTTCTGAAATGTAGACTCTCCTCTCCACCCATCACCCTTCACAACCTAATTCCTTTGCCAGAGGACAAGTAAAAATAGGGTTTAGTCGGTTTAAAACTCAGCTTCTAATGACCACGGTAAGCCCTGTATTTGTCACATTCCATTATTGTAATGTAATGTAACTTCACGCAACATTTTGCTGTATCTTTTACGAATGAATAATGAACCAAAGATAACATCACTTGGTTTGGGGGGGGGGGGGTAGCACACGCAAACCTGTTGGATAATCTGTAGAACACTGGGATGTTGCGTTTTCCTATATCACGGTGATAAAATGCCATTATATGTTAGACATTGATCTGTCGTATGATCCGTTTGTCACTGTCTGTACTGTAAAGTTATGTTGCGTTATGTTTTTTGGTAGGAACTTTACTGTTTGTCTTCATATTTGTATGAATGTCGTAACGTCTGCTTGCGAAGATCACAACAGACAAACAAAAAAACATTTTAGATGTTGAAGTGTGTCACATTGTATTATGCTCATTGAAAGTATTGAGCTGAAAAAATAGAATATGAATTATGGCCTTGTCAAGGGAGACATCTATGAATAAATCATGCTGTAAAACACGTCCTTGACGAAATTCTTCCAAAGTGTTGCAGATCTGCCATTCAACCTAATCTTATCTCTCCTTAAAAAAAAGTGAACTTCAGGCAAAGACCTGCATTGATTATTAATCAAGATCCTTGTGTTTAGGAGTGGCTGGGTAGCTTAGTGGAGAATGCACTCGCCTACCACCGCAGAGACTCTGGGATTGAATGCAGCTGTCAGCGGTACCTCCGGCTTGGTCAGTCGTCCCTACTAACACAATTGGCAGTGTTAGCGGGTGGGAAGCCGGCGAGGTATGTGTCCTGGTCGGTCCTGGTGGTTTCTACTGGTCGGTCGGGGCGCCTGTTCAGTAGGGAGGGGATCGGGGGGAAATAGCGTGAACCTCGCTGTCAGGTGAAAAGAAGCGGCTGGCTGACTCCACATGTATCGGAGGAGGCATGTAGTAGTTCTACACCCTCCCTAGGCCGACAGTGGGGCAATGCAGAATTGGCATAATGACTGGGATGGGGAGAAAAAGTAAAAAATAAAATAAAATAAAAAAAAGATCCTTGTGTTTGATTCAGATGGATGCCGTTTGAACTTTGTTCTTGGGCCCTCGACTGGCTCTACTGTTGTTCTCTGTTGACACATCAATCAATTCCAGAAGCAAACAAAATTCGAAGAGTGAGCTCAGTAGAGTGCACATGTCCATGAGGTGGCATGCCTACACTCTGGAGTCAATAAAGGAGCTGTGGCAGAATGTTTAGACTGCCCATTTTTCCTCCCAAGTTGGTAGAAACAATGGTCGCTATGTGCAAAACAACGTGGCTATTATCTAGTCCGACTAGATTGAATACAGGTTGGTCAGTGTGCTTGCCTCATCCTCTGGTCAGAAACAGAAAATGTACCCATAATACACAGAATCTTCCTCTGGGTGCCCTCTGTGCCATCCCAACCCCTTCGCAATTCACTGTCTATGGAGCAGCTTTAGTACTTTGTACCTAGTAATAAAAGAGCACTGAAATCATTCCTCCTCGACAGTAACGACGCACTGTCACAACATTACACATGTACAGCACCCACCACGTTAGCAGGCAGCTGACGTGATGCACTTGGTATCGACTGCTGTGAACTTTCACTGCTTTGATTTGTGATTTGGTGGCGAAGCTAAATTAAGAGCTTATTCAATGACTCACAGACAGGCACCTTTCCTGGCGGGTACAGCCGTTTTATTTTGCCAAATAGTGAACAGTGAAAATAACCCTAAACACAACCCTGCTTAGCTTACACAATGTTGAAAATAAATAAAATTGTGTGCATAGATCACTAGATTTATCAACTCTTAACCCTTTCACCTCTGCACTACCAAACGGTTAACCCTTTCACTGTGACAATACACAGAAGGTTAACCCTTTCACTGATAGTAAAGGGTTAACCTTCTGTTGTGTGGCAGTGAAAGGGTTAATACGAATTTCATGCATCCGACTAGGTTTCACGTGAGCACTTCCTGGTTGATAAGATGACAATGGCCTAATAGGCAATAGCGAACATTAAATCCTTAACCTCTTAAGCCTGATCGCCATAAAATTGCCATAAAATTCAATGTAGATTGTTTCTTTACCTTTATGTGAACATCTAGGAAAAAACAGCATCTCAATCTAATAAAAAATTACGGAGTTATGGACATTTTAGAAAAGTAACTGTACTTACAGTACAGTAGATTTCATTCACTGTCTTTGCAGCTCTTTACCGGGCGCCTGGTGGTACTAAATCCAGATTTAACTCTGATCCATAGATCTATGACATGGCCATAATAAGGTCATTTATAGGCCTGATATTCTATATTCTATATTCATATTGATATTGTCCGCAAAATGCATTACTGTATCTACAAAAACCCATGTAAATCATCTGCCCTTTGTTAATTTGCTTAGCTTTTTTGTAAACTTGATCTCAAGAAAGTGTTGAATGAGCTCAGTGGCGATTTATCACTTTTGGTCAATGTTAGCATGGTGTTATTCACCATCAACGGTGGAAAAGAAATTCTAAATTCCAATTATTTATATTCTCCTTTGATTCATTTGATTCATACAATTTACTCAAGCAACAGACACAATATTGCTGACACTGTGAATACATTCAATGAGTTCCATAGATGTCCCTAGATACCAAGAACATGCAAATAGACTTTATAGAAAAGTAGGAAAATGTTCAATATGGCTAGGGGCTTAAGAGGTTAATTGTGCACAAAACAAATTACACCAATCGACCTTGTAGTTTGCCAGATTTACTGCGGACAGACACACAAGACCGATTACATGATCTCCCCCAGGCTGCCGCCTGGTGGGGATAACAAAGAGAAAGTAATCAAATCCCTTTTTCAACCCGGGGTCTGGTGCTGCACTAGCGGGGGGCAGGGAAGAAAGATGGGTAGCTGTGTTGAATCTCTGGTGATGCAGCACTACTCACATGCCAGGAAGCAGTCCATACTGAAAGAGATGTTGTCCAGGGAGATGGCTGAGCCCGCTCCAGGACCATCCTCTGTGCTGAACTGGAGCCAGAACCTAGAGAGAGAGCGTGTGCGCGCACGCGCGCGCGCGAGAGAGAGAGAGAGAGAGAGAGAGAGGAGAGAGGGGGAGAGAGAGAGAGAGAGAGAGAGAGAGAGAGAGAGAGAGAGAGAGAGAGAGAGAGAGAGAGAGAGAGAGAGAGAGAGACACACACACAATTACAAAGGCACTCATTTCCGGTGAAAGAACGCCACAATTGACAGCCATAATTGTATTGGTAATGGTGGATAAGCTCTTGTAGTGAGTTTTGTGTCACAATACTGTAACGTCCTCGGAAAAGGATGACTCACGAGGCTGTTGTTATTTCTCACTTTGGTTTATTCAACGCTTTGCATAGGTTTCAGTATACAAGTCTGGGTGCATCACCTCTGCCTGCAATTCCCATGCATCAAGAGAGCGCACCCTAGGTGCCACACCCTCTTATACTTTTCCGAGGTCAGCCCCTGCCCCCTCCCCTCTACCAATCCGCACGACCAACAGCGTCGCCTGCCAGCCCCAGGTTGGTAGAGCGCAGAGCGACAGCCCGGCCGACCAACGACCCAAATGTCAGGGTTGCTACAATACAATTTGATCAGTTCGGATGAACTTGTGTACTTTCTGCCTCTGCCTCTGCTGTGATCGAGAGAGAGATAGATATTCACTAGAAATAACATTATTTCACCTTGAGGGTTCGGGATGGTTGGCTGGACGGCCGCAGACTGAAAATATGTGAAAGGGAAAGAGAGAGAGAGAGAGAGAATCCCATTCATAATAAAACACAAGATACTAGTGCCGTACAAGTATCTTGTGTTTTATTATAAATGTGATTCTCTCTCATTTTTATTTCAGCCGCAGAAGATGTGAGAGGTAGAGAGAGAGAGAGGATCACAGTGCCTAAAGGGGAGCGCAGTTGAACATATTTCACCTGTATGAGCCACTGTACGCTTTCACATTTTGATCTGTGTTGGGAAACATTCCTTACTGTTTCCCCACAGCCAGAGCCAAGGGCGAGGAGTTGGTCCCGCCTTCCCCACTGTATGTCTGTTAGGTCACACTCGTGTATATGTACAGCTTCAAAGAGAATCAATTGCGCTGTGACAGTATTTTCTGAGAGAAATACTGTGTACAATGTACTACTGACACTCTGACACTATATATAAATACTAATAATAACAAACTACTAGAGTTTTGGATACAATGTACAGGTATAGACCTGTTCAGTGGAATTGCATTGCTAGGGGAACAGGTTTGGTCCAAGCTTATTTCCTGTCAGCTATTGTATTAGCAAACACTGCAACAGGAAATTAACTTGGACCAATTTAGAATGTTTATGTTTTAAGTTAGAAATGTTCTGTAGTTCTATATAGTATAAATCTAATTTGGATGTAAAATATCAAACATGGTAGTGCGCCCATAAAGTTAAATCTCCCATTTGGTGAGTATGAGCGTCATATCAAAAACCAGGATCTGGCTAGTTCCAGCTTTAAGCCAGCGACGTGACTGGACTGTCCAAAGCCATACGAGGCAACATATGTAAATAATTCTAATTTTAATGCCATCTGGTACCGATGCCACACGGACAAAAACGACCACACCAACAAACTGTCATTTTCCAAATGTAAAAATGGTGGCCTGGTGTGTGGTAATTAAACAAACCACACGTGAGTATTTTGTGCTTGCTATCAAGCAACATGTTGCCATGCCAACAACCACACCACAATATAGTCTAAGTTTATTTTGTATTTATTTTTTACCCAGGGACAGTGCACATTAATCAACATATTCAGTTTCCACATCAATGTAAATGTGCAAGAGTTAGCTAATGAGCTAGTTTTCATCTGTAGTCCCTGCCTAACATGCATGTATTTATGGTGTGGGTGGAAACCGGAGTACCCAGAGGAAACCCAAGTGAACACAGGGAGAACATGCACACTCCACACAGAAAGGCCCCCTTGGGTTCGAACCCAGGACCTTTTTGCCGTGAGGCAGCAGTGCTAACCACTGTGCCACTGTGCCGCCCAGATGCACATGTCATGCAGTACAACCCCCCCCCCCCCCCCCCCCTCTTCCTCAATTCTAATTCAGTGCTGTTGGCAAGCACTTCAGCGGGGCTCTCCACACTAAAGCCACGATGCCAAAAACAAGCCTTGGCAAGGTTCACCTGTAGGTTGAGGAGGTAGTAGCGTTCTAATTAAGACCACAAGCCATGCGCTGACGGCATAATCCTTGGAAATCCGAAAACTTAATGACTCTGAAGGGAGGGGGAGTAATCCGAGACCTCGCACGGCAAAGAGAAGCCAGAGATGAAACACTCGACCAAAAAGCATCGCATTAACAGCATTCATTTTTATTCTGTCTCTCTCCTCTCGCTCTTCTTCTTCTTCTTCCTTTTTTTTTTGGTTCATTTTGTTTTTAACTTCCATCTTCTCGAATATAAAGAAAACCAAGGGCTGCAGCTAATTGGTAAGGAAGGAGGATGAGTAGAGCCTCACATTTATAGATTTTTGTTCTCTTAGAAGAATGGCATGAAGAAAAGAGGAGATTATACTGTAGTAGTGTACGTGCCTGCATACACACATACTTACACACACACATACACACACACACACATACTTACACACACACACATACACACACAGACACACACACACGCTGGCACACACTGCAAGACTGTGGGAGACCCTGTGGTGGGAGGCTGGGGTGGCCCTGTGGTGGGAGGCTGGGGTGGCCCTGTGGTGGGAGGCTGCGGTGGCCCTGTGGTGGGAGGCTGGAAGGCCCCTGTGGTGGGAGGCTGAGGGGCCCTGTGGTGGGATGCTGAGGGGCCCCCGTGGTGGGAGGCTGAGGGGCCCCCGTGGGAGCCATTAATATAGCAAGGTGAGAGGAGGGAGAGTTTGTTGGGGAAAAAACGGAATGTACTGTAAATGGTGAGAAACTGCACTTGCCAGAGAGAGCGAGGGGGAGGAGAGAGAGAGAGAAGCGGCAGCACTCGTTACTCGCTTGATGAAGTTAGTGATAAGAGATGCTCTTTAACTCTTTAATGGCCACACCCGAGTATAGTCGGGTTATCTCGCCAACGGTTGAGCACCAAAACCAGAGTATACTCGGGTTTTGATCCTTTGATCTTTTCCTTTGATCCCCGTTCTATACGGCGGTCAGCCGGAGCCATCTAGGTGTCTATGATTCATCTACCTACGTTGGAATTGCAATGCCGATCGAATATCACCAGGTGGCAGTATCGCCTACCTTTTGAACTCTGATCCCCTATGTCTATTTTACCGAACCTGAAACATGTTTCTGTAACGATCACAGCTTTTTCTAACAATCGGACTTTCGGGGTAAGACTACCCACCCCCCCTTAATGATTTTGTGAAGGTACATATGTACATGTTATATACCTTTGATTTGGGAGTATTTGGGGTTTCAGTGAATCAACCAGAACGATTCGGGCTTATTGCATATAATGCGTCCTATCTCGCGATCTATGGAAAAATACTGGATTATTCCGGAAATGGGGCACTGTTTAGTGTGTAGCGTGTAACAAACTACAGTGTGTAGAAATGAGCTGATTAGTCAGTAATGGACTATGAACAATGCCTGTAAAATGAGCCATACTATTGTCTCCATAGCTATAATACAGAACACACGATGGGTCTGCAAACATAGCTAAAATGGTCATTAACGCTGGCGCCAAACAGTGCAGATGGTGAAAGCTAGTGGCCGTGAATGAGTTAAGAGTTCTGACGTGACATGTTTGTGTGTGTACAGTATGTGGTGTGTGTGTGTCTGTGTGTGTGTGTGGGGGGGGGGGTTAGGGAAGAGTCGTCACCCCCCCCCCCCCCCCTCTCTCTTTGACGCTTCAAAGCAAGGGCCGTGGACTTGGGACCCTCTCAGGTGTTTAAGACATGTGTGTGAGTTGGTGGAAGAGGCGTACCAGTCAGCCAGCCCATACAGGGGCAGAGCCATGTGTCTCCAGCTCCTCTCGGATCTGGGTTCGCTGGCGGAGTGCCACAGTCGCCGCTGCTCCTCGGGTCCCGTGCCGTTCTCCACGATCCACAGCGACAGCGACCCCTTCTGGAGGCCTCCGGAACACACTGAGAACCGCACCTGTTCAGATGTCAGCAGAAGGTGCACACGTTTGGTGGTCTGTGCGCAAAGCGACATGTGGGAAACGGACTCACTGCATGACGTTCATCGAAATCCACAAAGATTAAATCTGCAGTACAGTGGGATTGACTGGCGTACGGTAGATCTGGTGGGACACGTTGGGAGTGGTTTCCATGACCACCTTTTCGAATAGGCATGTTGGGGCATTATGTATCAAACTATAGTTAATGATTGCTTTTTGTGATTTGAATGCAACTGTATCTCTTACAATAAGGATTGGATTTAATCGTTAATAAATGTCTTTTTGCTTTTTAAAAAGTAAAAGTTGAAGCCTGTGTGTTTATTCACAGGATATTTGCTTGGCACAGTTCACACCCGGGAGCTGCCATGTACAACCGCAGTCCGACACTGCAGCGAGGCAGTTTAAGGGTGTTTAAGCCCCTTGCTCAAGGGTACTTCAGCTGTAGTTTCGAGGCAGGGGAAAATGTTATCAAGTGACTTTCTTGAATCACACAAGTGCCGCCATCATTCGAACCGGTGACCTTCTGCCCACAAGCCCACTTCACTGAACGTAAATTCCCCCCAAAAACCTGCCAGACACCTGACTCCAGTGACTCGACTGGCTACACTGCTCCTGCTCGCTCCAGCACAGTTCTGTCCAACTGTTCCTATGACAGACGCTAGCGGGTGTGTGAACCTGATAATTGAGAATTAAATGGAAGACAACCCGGGGCAGTGATCGCAAACAGGGAACAGACTGCGTGGTGCAATCGTCCCCCTCCGTAACAAGCTGCGAGGTCCCCGATACTGACCGGCGAGGTTTTCAAATATCAAGATTACAGACACAGTGCGCACTGGGCATGACATGAAACACGATCTTAGTAGTAGCTAATGCCCACCAAAAAAAAAGGGGGGGGGGGTGTAGGAAGACTGGGAGAGGGATTTCTAGTGCTAATCTGGAGTCATGGGCTAATCTTTGGCTGCATGCCCTTGGAGCCTGCGGTGGTGTATAGTGCTGTCCTGAACATCTTTTTAAATGTATTTTTATTTACACCTGTACATATACATCGACCTCTAGGCAAAATACAGATAATACTAATAATAATAATAATAATAATAATAATAATAATAATAATAATAATAATAATAATAATAATAATAATAATAATAATAATAATAATAATAATAATAATAATACGTATTATTATTATTATTATTATTATTATTATTATTATTATTATTATTATTATTATTATTATTATTATTATTATTATTATTATTATTATTATTATTATTATAATAATTATTATAATAATAATAATAATAATAATAATAATAATAATAATAATAATAATAATAATAATAATAATAATAATAATAATAATAATAATAATAATAATAATAATAATAATAATAATAATAATAATAATAATAACAACAACAACAATAATAATAATAATAATAATAATAATAATAATAATAATAATAATAATAATAATAATAATAATAATAATAATAATAATAATAATAATAATAATAATAATAATAATAATAATAATAATAATAATAATAATAATAATAATAATACTACTAATAATAATAATAATAATAATAATAATAATAATAATAATAATAATAATAATAATAATAATAATAATAATAATAATAATAATAATAATAATAATAATAATAATAATAATAATAATAATAATAATAATAATAATAATAATAATAATAATAATAATAATAATAATAATAATAATTATTATTATTATTATTATTATTATTATAATAAAATGTCTACAAATAAATTGATTAAGCTGAAGACTGAAAAAAGAGTACCCTATCCATGGCACAATGCAATGGAGTTTCTATCAATTTGCAGTATATCTTGCATTTCATCATAAGATGATAACAGTAATGAAGTACATTGTGGAACAGAGACTACCCTTGAGGTCTATATTTTCCATGAATTAGATTCCAGCCTTCTCCCACGAAAAACCTTTTCCCATAAATGTTATCCCTGAATCCGGAATATTCCTATGCCCTCATGTTCCAGCATACAATTGTGTTTATGTTTTTTTATAAAATAATTTCTGTCCTAAAGATATATATTTTACTTGGATGGAAGGATGATCACTTGGCAGTTTTGTTTCAGATTTCCGAGAATAATTTTAGGAAGATCTAACAAAAATTTGCTACTCTAAACCAGTGTTGAAGATGCATCCAGAAAAGTAATTTTTCAAGGGCAATACCAAAATAAATGTGGTGTTGTTTAAATTTCGTCCTGACAAAATCTGCACATAGGGGACTGTTGTGGCCAAAAAAATATATAATAACTTGAATTGAAAGTATAAGAAAGATGTATCATACCTCATTCCAGGGTATACAAAAGTCTAATACATGTTCCCATTTATCCATAGTCTTGCTGGGGAGAGCTGTCCATGCATTTCTTCTCAAGAAATAGTCATACATCTTTTTCTAATTCGTTTTTTTCATTGCTTAGCCAAATATAATTTTTTACATGTGGGTAGCAAACTAGTTCCTGATGTAAATCTTTATTAATTCACCATTTTCCACTTGCAATAAGTTGATTAAACATTTGAACTGAACATCTATCTATATAAAAACAACTACTGTATCTTCATGCGAGTCGCGCAGATCTCAGCAAAAAATCTGTTGATAAGTCATATTTACATCATACCAGCAACGACATTTAGTGGAGGCTATTATGTGTGTGCTATATAATCTTAACACCTCCCCCTTCCTGTACCCTCATTCTATTCCTTTTGTTAACACCTTTTCTTCTCAAAACCATCTGGTGCAGCTTTAATTAAAGCCAACTGATTGCTTGTGCCCCTCATGACATCACAAACAGCAATAATTCGGAACTAATCTGAAGAACTCCAACCCTGGCCAAACGGCGAGGAGTACATCAGTCATAAATAACATTTCAGATGGTCAAATCCATACAAAGACTATAGGCAAACCCTGTTTTCCATAATGTTAAGCATGTGGGGGGTACGGTTACAGTGAGATCATCTGCTACTACAATGTCCTCACATGTAGAGTAGAATGTGTGTGTGTGTGTGTGTGTGTGTGTGTGTGTGTGTGTGTGTGTGTGTGTGTGTGTGTGTGTGTGTGTGTGTGTGTGTGTGTGTGTGTGTGTGTGTGTGTGTGTGTGTGTGTGTGTGTGTGTGTGTGTGTGTGTGTGTGTGTGTGTGTGTGTGTGTGTGTGTGTGTGTGTGTGGTGCAGAATATGTCTCTCACCTCGCATGGGGAGTTTCTGAGTGGAGGGGGGAACAGGGGGCTCCTCAGCAACGCTGAACCATGCTGCCCTTTAGAATGGCCGCCTTCCACACTGAACATAGCACCTGGAACACGCACGCACACACGCACACACACACACGCACGCACGCACGCACACGCACACACACGCACGTGCGCACACACACACGCACGCACGCGCACACACACACGCACACACACACACAGTCAAATGTATTATACACATCACAATGCTCATTTACAATATGCCTTTTATTAAACATGTGCATATGCATAGCGGTCTACTGTACAGTATATTCCATTAGTTCAAGGTAACCCATGTCTTAAAGTCCAGGTAAAGCAAATTCTGATTGTTTCTAAACACATTATACATGTTAGTTGCTGGAAACATATGAAAATACTGTGGACTACAGTATGTAGAACTGAATTGTGGAGACCAGTTTTTCCCCATTTTTGTGTTCAGGATTTTTTGGGGTGGGGGCCCCTGGCTAACTCAGACCCTTAGTACATCGTACAAGTTAAACCAGGGCTCAGTTCTAGAATCCAACTTTAGCTTTGGAAAAAAGATGTAGTGTTGCCAACTCCATGAGCGCCTTGTCTTTACTGAAAGGTGCTATATAAATGTAAGAAATTATTATTATAATTATAATTATTATTATTATTATGTGTGCAGGACAGACACCTATCATTATTGGAAAGAAAACTTGTAGCGGATCTGGTGTTGATGAATGCACATGGAAATGACAGATGGATGAAAAGACAAGGTGGTGAGGTAGAATCATCCGTTTGCATTATGCTCTTTTTATTTTCTGTATTGTCTATTTTAGAACCTTATGTTGCCATAGTGAGGTGTAGCCTACCTGTTCTGAGTAACCTGACAGGCCTGGTACACCAGTCTCTCGCTCCCACTCATTATTTACACACAAATAGACTCCCAAAAATTATAATAAATCATAATTTACATATATATATACTGTATATTCTTCGTCTCAAGAGTTCAATTGGAATATCTAACGTATCAGTTTGCATGTGTAGTGTGACAAATAATTTCCCATGATGATGACAACATTAATTAATTACCTTCATATCACCAGGACCAAAGGTCACAGTGAGCCATTGTGAAAATGTTGTACAACCCAGAAGGCTATGAGCCCAATTAGCCTTGGGGTTAAACAGATTCAAGAATACATTTAGCTCTAGGTTAAGTGCTATGTGAAAAGGGTGCTAGTGAGTGTGTCATCATAATAATTTTCACAGTGATTATTCCTAGATACAGCATTGTTACTTATGTACCGAGCCACATGACCTTCCATCCTCATCCTTTCCAATGAGGTGACACTCCCGCCATGAAACAGAATTCATGCTTTTTCCTTCAACCTTGGGACAGTTTAATCAATATTTGTAGACATGGGCAATTTTATCCAGGAGCTAGAGAAGGGAGGATAGGCCAAGACTCAAATTAATCAGTGATGTCAACAGACAAGAGACAGATCCTGAGGCTGACTATGAGCAATTTAATTATAACCGTGAGTTGGTACCCTCACATTGCCTAGCGACAGGCTGTTCTACGAAGGCTACTAAAGAGGGCTCACTTAACTCATTGACCGCCGGGAATTAGTCGGTCCCCGTTCTAGCACTGCCAGGCTTTAACCTCTTATCAAGCGGGCAGAAAAGTGGCAATTTTTGAAATTGAGGACTGCATACTTTTTTTGCAAACCAAAACAACATACTTTATACTTATAGCACATGCATGAGCCTGGTCTTTTTTGAAAGATGACATTCTTAAGTTTCTGATTCCAGAAACAAATTCACTTTTAGTGCTAACGTAATAGAGTTACATAGGTCTGAACTTGAGTTGTAGAAAAACTTGTTACTCAAGTTTTTCTGTAGTAGTTAGTAGTCCAGAGGTAGTATTTCCCCAGAAGGTGGTATGGCTTACAAATCCAGACGGAGCCATAGACTGAAGCCTTATGTAGTACATATCCAAATGTCATAAAGATCCATTCAGAAACAAAGTATCTGACAGACTATGCCCGGAAAGGGAGTGACGAGGAGGACAGTACACCTACCCCTGTTGATTACTACTACAGGGTAGTCAGTGGGGTAACCCCGACCTTTAAAGAGGTCACATTGTCCCCCGAAGAGGGCCGACAGCCAGTGGGAGGGAAATGCGTGTATTCAACCAAGTTACCAGAGGGCAGACAGACAGTGGGAGGGGAATGGGTGTATTCAATCCAGGAAGGTATTGAAGGCCACGACAAATACAAAGTGTGGTTCGTAGCAAATTGCTTAAAGGCAGGCGGAGGATACTCTAGGTTTAAATACGGGAGGAGTAGAATCCAGGTTTAAATACCTGATTAGAGTCCATGTCTAAATACTGAAATGGATCCTATGTTTAATCCCAGGTTTAAGTACAGAGGTGGGTGATTGTTTAATTCCATGTTTAAGTACAGAGGTGGATGACTTACCATGTTCTCAATGATGTAACTATGTGGGAAAGACCCTGAAACGTTTAGACATGTAAGAATGTAGATCAAGGGAAACACCATGTGATCAAAGACTAGACTATCAGTAGGATGCTCAGAAACTGAAACATTTACAGAGATGCTGTGGGTAGCCTCATTTATTTAACAATGTGTACCCGCCCTGACCAATGGTTTGTAGAGAGTGGATTGTCACAGCATTTGGCTGACCCCATAGAGGAGCATTTGGATTACAGCCAAACATGTTTTTTTTGTTATCTTAAAGGTACAGGATATTGTGTGAGTTTGAATACAGACAGCTCACTGGTTTCGTGGGGAAACAAAGAAGCAGCCCACAATGGTACTATCAACTAGTGAAGCCGAATATACGGCTCTAGCTCTGACCATACATGAGTGTGTTTATCCAGAACAACTGTGAGAAGTGATGGAGATAAAATTACGAGTATATTGTTTAATATGTAATAGGTAATTGGAATGTACTCTCTATACCAGATAAGGTGGTTTTTGAAGATGAGGGGCATTTTGTCAACATCAGTTAAAATGATGGACACTGTTGTTTATGAGGGCAACCAGGGAACCATTGTGATTGCTAGGAACCCAGTGTGTCAACATAGATGTAAACATGCCAATATAGAAAATATCATCTCATCAGATCTGTCATCAGAGAAGAAAGGATGACACCGGTTTACTGTCCAACGGACGACAGAGTAGCAGACACTATGAGGAATTGAAGGGATATGCAAGGGTCATGTTTAATGTGAAAGTATTGACTGTCATACCCTATTGATGTTTTTGGATTATATTATTTCCTTTGTCAAATGTTTTTCCAAGAAGTTATCCAGTATGCTAAACCCTAAGTGGGAGTGTTGAAGGCAGAGGTTCTGTGTAGGATTGTTAGTAACTGTCTAACTGCATATATAACTGTTTACACTAGTAACTGTCTAACTGCATATATAACTGTTTCCACTAGAGGGCGCTCTAGGCGGAGACACTCAGGAACACCGCCAGGTGGCGAGTATAAATAGTGGTGTCTCCTCCCACTTCTTTCTCTTTCCCCCAGTCTCTCAGTGAGAGAAGACCTGTAGTGTTACTGCTCTGCCATGTGAATAATAAACCACGCCAGTTAAGGCTCAAGATAGAAACCATGCCTCTTGACCACATTATTGTCGCCCTATAACCGAATTCTGTTAACAGTAGTCGACCATCCAAATCTTTAGTCAGGGACAGCCCTAGAATGCCGTTACTGACAATCAAATGGTCTCCCCTGCTCTGCCTCTGCCCTTGTCATTTTGTTTTCCATAGTCCCTTGTTTCATTTCCTGTAGTTCTTTGTTAGTCTGTGCCAGGTGTCTCTAATGGTAATCATCCCAGGTGTGGCTCTTGTTTCCGGCTCTCTGTGATTGTACATTGTCTATGTTCAGTGTCTCCTGGTAGGTGTCTCATGTATGTTTGCTGTTACATGTTTCATGTAGGGTAAGCTATAGTCACTGAGTCTTTAGTTTCTAGCATTCGTTTGCTAGTCTGTTCGTTTTTGTTCTCCAGTGTTATTTGTGAGAAGACTTTGTTCTTTAGGACACCTGTATTTTCTAGTTCACCAGTTTTGTCTGTGGACATTTTGTAGTCTTTATTTTTGGACATTCATGCTCGTCATTAAAAACTCTTGGGGACTGTTGAACAGTGGTGAAAACCTTCAATGAATTGAGAAACCCTTTCACTGCCGCACTACCAAACGGTTAACCCTTTCACAATACACATAAGGTTAACCCGTTCACTGCCACACAACAGCAAGTGGCGACCGTCGGTTGTGTGATAGTAAAGGGTTAACCTTCTGTTGTGTGGCAGTGAAAGGGTTAATGAGGAATTTCGTTAACCGCTGGATCTTCCCACTGTGGTCGGCGGCCACATGGGAACAAATTACCCGTGACATGAGGGGATAAAGAGATGTAGAGAGGGAGAGAGAGAGATAGGGAGAGAGGGAGAGAGGTAGATAGGGAGACAGATAGGTAGAGAGGGAGAGAGGTAGAGAGGGAGAGGGATAGAGGTAGAGAGGGAGAGAGAGAGGTAGAGAGGGAGAGAGAGAGGTAGAGAGGTAGAGATGGAGAGAGAGGGAGAGAGGGAGATAGATGTAGATAGGGAGAGAGAGAGGTAGAGAGGGAGAGAGAGAGAGGTACAGAGGGAGAGAGAGAGAGGTAGAGAGGGAGAGAGAGAGGTAGATAGGGAGAGAGAGATGTAGAGGTAGAGAGGGAGAGAGGTAGAGAGGGAGAGAGATAGGTCGAGAGGGAGAGAGAGAGAGGTAGAGAGGGAGAGAGAGATAGGTAGATAGGGAGAGAGAGATAGGTAGAGAGGGAGAGAGAGAGAGAGAGGTAGAGAGGGAGAGAGAGAGAGGGGAGAGAGATAGGTAGAGAGGGAGAGATAGAGAGAGGTAGAGATGGAGAGAGAGGTAGAGAGGGAGAGAGAGGTAGATAGGGAAAGAGAGAGGTAGAGAGGGAGAGAGAGAGAGGTAGAGAGGGAGAGAGAGATGTAGAGAGGGAGAGAGAGAGGTAGAGAGGGAGAGAGAGATGTAGAGGTAGAGAGGGAGAGAGGTAGAGATGGAGAGAGATAGGTAGAGAGGGAGAGATATGTAGAGAGGGAGAGAGAGAGGGAGAGAGGGAGAGAGAGATGTGTAGAGAGGGAGAGATAGAGAGAGGTACAGAGGGAGAGAGGGATAGGTAGAGAGGGAGAGAGAGATAGGTAGAGAGGGAGAGAGCGATAGGTAGAGAGGGAGAGATAGAGAGAGAGGTAGAGAGGGAGAGAGAGAGAGGGAGAGAGAGATAGGTAGAGAGGGAGAGATAGAGAGAGGTAGAGATGGAGAGAGAGGTAGAGAGGGAGAGAGGGAGAGAGAGGTAGAGATAGGGAAAGAGAGAGGTAGAGAGGGATAGAGAGAGAGAGGTAGAGAGGGAGAGAGAGAGGTATAGAGGGAGAGAGAGGTAGAGAGGGAGAGAGAGATGTAGAGGTAGAGAGGGAGAGAGGTAGAGAGGGAGAGAGATGTAGAGGTAGAGAGGGAGAGAGGTAGAGAGGGAGAGAGAGATAGGTAGAGAGGGAGAGATATGTAGAGAGGGAGAGAGAGAGAGGGAGAGAGGGAGAGAGAGATATGTAGAGAGGGAGAGAGAGAGAGGTACAGAGGGAGAGAGGGATAGGTAGAGAGGGAGAGAGAGATAGGTAGATAGGGAGAGAAAGATAGGTAGAGAGGGAGAGAGAGAGAGGTAGAGAGGGAGAGATAGATAGGTAGAGAGGGAGAGAGAGAGAGTAGAGAGGGAGAGAGAGAGGTAGAGGGGAGAGAGAGATAGGTAGATAGGGAGAGAAAGATAGGTAGAGAGGGAGAGAGAGATAGGTAGAGAGGGAGAGATAGATAGGTAGAGAGGGAGAGAGAGAGAGGTAGAGAGGGAGAGAGAGAGGTAGAGAGGGAGAGAGAGATAGGTAGAGAGGGAGAGAGAGATAGGTAGAGAGGGAGAGAGAGAGAGAGGGAGAGAGAGAGGTAGAGAGAGAGATAGAGAGAGAGAGAGAGATAGAGAGAGAGAGAGAGAGAGAGAGAGAGAGAGAGAGAGAGAGAGAGAGAGAGAGAGAAGAGAGAGAGAGAGAGAGAGAGAGGAGAGAGAGGAGGGATAATGCTGCGAGCTTGCAAAGCCATATTTTTCAAGAGAGATGGGATCTAATTCAGAGGGCTCTGTGTATTTTCTATAGTTGTAGTTAATGTTCCCAGTTCGATTCAGGCTATTCCTGGGCAGCGTGCTGGAAGTGTCCTTGAGCGAGACACTTAACCCCTAACTGCTCCCGATGATCAGGTTGGCACCTAGTATGGCTGCCTCTACCGTCGGTATGTGACTGTGAGGCATAAGTTGTAAAAGGCATTGGACAAACAGTCCATTCTATAATAATTTAAGTAGTAACTCTAAATGCAGTGTGCGCACACACGCACACTTATGGCCAGAGGAAAGGCCACTTTAAACTAGTATAACATCAGGAACAGTGTATTGCACTACTAAAGCTACCTAGCATGTCCTATATGCTCTGTAAATACTATGTACAGATACCAAGTTGGCACACCATGTACCTGTTTATTGCACTGTTGTTTTTTTGGGATTCTATTAATATGTTGTACCACTGTATTTTATTGGATTCTATTATATGTTGTACCACTGTATTTTATTGGATTCTATTATATGTTGTACCACTGTATTGCACATCGTCGCGGGCAAGACCAGCCACATTTCATTGTATACCTGTATGCCGTGACAATTAAAACTCTTGACTTGACTTGACTTGACTATTTCTCAGCCAAACAAAGTATTGTTCTTTGTCCATTCAGCGTCGGAATACTACCCTTAAATAAAACCCTACCCTTCTTAACCCTAGGGAGAGTTGTCCTACCTGCTGACATCGCTTCAGAAGATTGACCCACGTTAAGGCTCAGTTATGGTCTAACACCAGTTTGACAGAGTCACCTTCTGTTGCGGCACACGGCCCGCCGCTCTACAAAGTACCAGGCACACCTGAGGAATATCACCAGGCCCGTCAAAACACGACAAACCGTTACCAAAAGAGAACACTCTGCTGGCTCAAGCGGTGGTTGCTGGGGGAAAAGGGGGGCGCCGCTGCGTATGAACTTGCCATTATTTTAAGTTCTGGACTTGAAAAACAGTGGGGGGAGGAAAGTGATGACTCAGCATTATTGCCTGGTGAAAATAGGCTAGTGAACTGGAAATGTCCACGGCAGCAGCAACCTATAACACTTATTTTTTTTGTAATCTTTTTAAACAATTGGATTTATCTACTTTGGCCCACAATATACGTGCATAATAACTTACTG
>NC_140167.1:25213604-25254140 GCF_963971535.1 Notolepis coatsorum | reverse complement strand
GTATTGTTTAATATAAATGCATTTTTTTATTTGTATTTGAGATTCCCAAATCCCATCGGACTTGACTTCTTCGTGTCCCTCAATGAGTGTAATACCAGCATTCAACTGTATGCGCCACAGCAGTTTCTATCATCATCATCATCACCACCCAATATATAGGTCCGCGGAGAGGCACGCTGAGGAGGCCATGCAAACTGCAATGGAATATGGGGCATCTCTCTCTCTTTACCTAATATTTTGATTCTATCCTGAAATGTTTCAGTTGGAAGTAGAGCTGCCGCGATTACCGCATTACCGCGGTATCGCTGTTACCTCACGGCCACCGCAGAGTAGGCTGAATACCGCGTCACCGCTGTTTTTTATAATAATAATAATAAATTACTCTCCTCTCGTTGGGCTTGCGGCTCTGCAGATATACCCTACTCATCTATCGAGGTTCCAAGCGACCCTATTGGGTACCAGAAAAGTCACGTGAAACATTGTAGACCACTGATTGGTCAGAAGAGAGACGCGTCACACGTTGTAGCGTCATGCAGTGTGTTACCACCAATCGGCAAGCGCGTATTAGGTTTTTACTTCCTGAATGTCAGATCATCACAACACGGCTAATAACGTTAGCTTTAACTCTCCGCCGGAGTGGACTACATCGCTCCTAAGGAGTACTAAACGAGACATAATGATTTTACTGTCTGCAACGAATGTTATAATGAAAGCCCTTTGTTCTATACACTTGTCTGATTGAAAACTTTATTAACAGACCGCAGAATGGGACAACTCAGCACGCTCTGAGCAAAGAAAGGAACTGAGATATGAATAGAGTATTGCTTGCCTTGCTATTGTCCGGTAAATACGCTGATGTTATTGAACGTATAACTATATAATGTTAATGCCACAAAACGAATGCCTTTATTATAAAGTAGTAACTTTATAGTAATAATAATAAGAAAGGGTCGGGGGGGTTAGGGGTAACCACCCCTGCCCGCGACACCGAGTGAACGGCGCACGACCAGAGGGGAACTTCGAATCCGTGTTTCACTTTCAATAACTAATGCGTGCTTGCCGAATCCCAAACAATATTCATGCTGCAAAGTCATCCTCTAAAAATAGACATTTAGACTAGAGGCAGGCTATATGCTATAAAGAGTAGACTACTACTAAAAAAAAAATGCATTCAAACTTTTTTTTTTTTTGTTTTTGTGTGCATGCGGTAATAACCGGGCGGTAGGAAATATTTTGCAAATTTGTGCGGTAAGGAAATAATCAATACCGCGGCAGCTCTAGTTGGAAGGGCAGTCTATGCGTAACGGTAAAAAAATATATATATTTTTAAAGGGCACTTTTTTATGAGGCTCAAAAGGGCAGGTGCTCAAGCACCCCTTGGGCTCTATGTGTGCACATGCCTGACTAGAGGCCATACGCACTGGGGGGCCTGGCTCGTTACCTTAACCCACCACCCCACACGCAGCAGACCACTGGTTCTCTGCCTCTCTTTCTCAGCCTCACCCCAATACTCCCCCCAAAAAATTTGGATTCTCCCCTCATAATCATTGTCGATCAAGTTGTACATGTTTGAATTGATTTGTTATCCTTGCTTTTGTCTACCCTTGTCTCATTTTATTGTTGTGTGTGTTCGAGTATAAATAAATGTTTCAATGAATGAATCCTCCCACGCAACCACGTACACTGAAATTATTATTATAATTTTTTTAAACAAGGCTGTCTTACAATGTCTGCAATGTTTGCTGTTGGTCTAACTAAAAACGTGGGTCAACTTTTCAGGGATCAAGCAAAACAATCAAATTTTCTGATTTGAAACCCCAAAATATTATTAAAGTCGTACATACGCTTCTCTAGCTGATTTAGGTGTCATTGTACTGTCCTCACAATGTACTGTCCTCACAGTGTACTGTCCTCACATTGTACTGTCCTCACAGTGTACTGTCCTCACATTGTACTGTCCTCACAATGTACTGTCCTCACAATGTACTGTCCTCACATTGTACTGTCCTCACATTGTACCGTCCTCACAGTGTACTGTCCTCACAGTGTACTGTCCTCACATTGTACTGTCCTCACATTGTACTGTCCTCACAGTGTACTGTCCTCACATTGTACTGTCCTCACATTGTACTGTCCTCACATTGTACTGTCCTCACAATGTACTGTCCTCACATTGTACTGTCCTCACATTGTACTGTCCTCACATTGTACTGTCCTCACATTGTACTGTCCTCACAGTGTACTGTCCTCACAATGTACTGTCCTCACATTGTACTGTCCTCACATTGTACTGTCCTCACATTGTACTGTCCTCACAGTGTACTGTCCTCACATTGTACTGTCCTCACATTGTACTGTCCTCACATTGTACTGTCCTCACAATGTACTGTCCTCACATTGTACTGTCCTCACATTGTACTGTCCTCACATTGTACTGTCCTCACATTGTACTGTCCTCACAGTGTACTGTCCTCACAATGTACTGTCCTCACAATGTACTGTCCTCACAGTGTACTGTCCTCACAATGTACTGTCCTCACAGTGTACTGTCCTCACAATGTACTCAGGGCACGAAATTAGAGCCCGCCACCCGCCAATGGCGGCCATATTTTAGGTTTGGCAAGTGACACTGAGAGGTCTGCCCGCCACCTGGCGTGTAGTTCATATCGATACTCTTATTTTGAAAATCCTGTGCGGGTCTCATTTCCGCCCCAAGCGCAGCTCCAGTCATAATATCGATGGCTCCGGCAGTTAGCAACGTTCGGTTCATATGATACTCTTATTTTGAAAAAAAACCTGTTGCAACGAATCATATCCGCCCCAGTCCGTGCTTCTGCTCGTATCAACACAGAGGCAGTCTGCTCTAGTCTAGTGCGGACCTCCGTGAGCTAACGTTACTGTTTAAACAATGACCCAGTCAACTATTCACTTTTAGTTTAATACATGAGGCATTGTGTAACGGTATCTAGCTGGCTAGCTACTGATAGCTGCGGATATCAACAAATGCTCCAGCAATAGTCGAGTGCATAATACCTCAGTTGAAGTCCGTTCGCTCAGTAGGCAACGTTAGCTCACGTTAGCTCTATATGTCCCAGTAAACTAAATAGTTCACTGAGGCGTTGTCTTAACGTTATCTAGCCGGCTAGCAGTAGCTACAGATAGCTCGATCCTGATATCAATGTCTTATAACATTGATTCGATGCATATTCTAGCTGAGGGCATGATGAATGTGATTTGACCAATAGGGTCCAGCTGCAGCGCCGGAGAATCCTGGCTGCATCTGGAGGCTACTAAGTATACACACAGACAGTGGAGCTGTTTGCAGATAGCGAGAAGTTACTTCAGAGAGAGAGAGAGAGAGAGAGTACAAATTTAACTCTGGCCTCTTTAAGTGTCTATTCTTCAACGTAATAGCTTATCTACTTGAAATGTACTGAAAAAAAATTATATATGTGACACAAAAACGCGTATTTCTTTTGGCCGTTAAGAAATATGCTTGGCGGGTAGAATTTTCCCATCTACCCGCCACTGGCCGGTGAGTCAAAAAGTTAATTTCGTGCCCTGCATGTGACCAGTCTAACAACGAGACAACCATATGACCAGTCTGACAACAAGAAAACAATATGACCAGTCTGACAACAAGACAACCATATGACCAGTCTAACAACAAGACAACCATATGACCAGTTTGACAACAAGAAAACAATATGACCAGTCTGACAACAAGAAAAACAATATGACCAGTCTGACAACAAGACACCATATGACCAACCATTTATAGCTTGTTTTGTTTTCCTTCCTGCAGCATTGTAAAATAGAAATAGGGATAGTAGTACCTCCACAATAACAAACAACCTCCCCATTGGATTCTGAATCTAAAATGTGACTGGAGCCTTCATTGCACATGGATGAAGTTGTTACGATGTATACGGATTACGGCACATATGAGACTTGGTTTTCGAGAGGGGCCCCTGAAGTGAGAGGGCTCTGCCAAAGGTTTGGTCTGGAACTGTGACTAATGCAAATCTCCCTCCTTGAGAAAAAAAAGAAGAAAAAGCAGGTGGGTGTTGAGAGCAATCTGCTTTTTTATATTACCTTCGGCCCGGTAGAATCCAATTACTCGACTCCAAATGGCATCGTTGGCATGTGCGAGCCTGGCGAGGGACATCGCATCTGCGACCAAGTGACGTCCGAGCATGTCGCTGCGCGGCCACAGCGAGGAGGCGTGTTTGCGGCTTCCCGGCGCTACACGGGAGTCGCTTGAGAGACCAGAGGCAGCTGGCCGTGGGCTTTAATGTTGCCCAGTGCCTTCAGCTGAGGAGTGGGCACGGAAGTGGGAATAACGGCCTGATATAAAACACAACAACAAAAACAACAGGCGGGAAAACCGCGCAGAGCCACGGCACCATTATGCGCATGTGTCCGACAAAACGTCCCTGCCAGATCGTCCGTGGATGAGTGACTGGGTGGATGAGCCGACACACATAGCTGAACGCGGCATAACTGAGCAGGGAGGATACTACTACACCCAGCCGTACAGTATCCAGAGCCAGCACCAAAGCAGAGGGAGGGAGAGCACGTGTAGCAAGCAGGCAGCAGTGTGTACTGTAGCAGTGAGCAACGCCAGGTTAGTTCTCCCCAAAGAGATTAAAGGTAGAGTGTGCACTTCCTATCCACAAAATACTTTCCGCATTACTAGCACTTCTGCGGAAAGAGCGACGGGGATCAGTCACCTCATTACTGAATAAATCAGGGCCTCTAAAACAATAGATTTCTACGTATGATGCTGCAGCATTTCTCATTTGCAGGTGCAAATCACAAGGTACTTCACACAAAAACAAAGCAAAATAGTAAATAAAGAATTAACATCAGTTGGTAAAAATATAAAAGGATAAAAAAAACATTGCAAGTCAGATATATAAAAAGGTAACGCGGCTGCACCCGCTGGAGGGGGCAGGAAGGGAGTTCCAGAGGTGAGGGGCAATAGAGCCACACGCTCAATTTCCCATCATCATACATACATGTAGCAGTGGGATTGGTTGGAGCGGAGAGAGAGAGCGCGGGGGGCTTGCGGATGGTGATGAGATCACTGAGGTAGGAGAGGCAATGATCACTCGTGGCTTCATAGGTCAAGAGGATGACTTTGAAATGGAGGAGGACTCTTAGGACTCAGTCAATTTCCCCACATTGTAGCAGACGATCATCTTACTCAAATGTCGCGATGCCACGAGGCGCATCATTTTCCAGAAGTGCGCACTCTACACCTCTCCAGTTCACGACGACCGCCCCCCCCCCCCCCCCACGACGACCGCCCCCCTAATTTAAAACACAAAGGCAGCGGGTAAAAACAGGAGAGGACAAGACGCAGATGGCCTCGTCCAATCCTGTCTGATTGCAACCCGTTGAAGGGCAAACGGATGCAGGACTGGAACACGGACAGTATGGACCCTTGCCAAAAATCCATCACACTCCAGCGTAGTGCGGGGGGGCAGTGATGGAAATGATACTCTATGTAATAGCATTCCCGGTATGTTTCACCGCTCAAAACATATTACAGGGTGGTGTCGTAATGCTCGGGGATCCATCATGCTAATCGTGCGGGCTGATCACTCTGGTAAATGACACCCGGAGCGCCTATGCTCCCCCCCCCCACCCCCCCCCCCCCACCCCCCCCCCCCCCCACACTCACACACTTCAATCCCACCATCCCACCATCCCAAACTGAGCCTGACTGATTGATAAGGCGATAAAATGTGACTGTGTCAAGTGTGGCTTTTGGTAATGGATACCTGGCCCAGATTAAAGACTTGCCATCTGGAGCGGGGATAGATGGCATTGCCGCCACCACGCTGCTGCCCCGCCGCCCGCCCCGCCCGCTCCCGAGGACATAAAACACAAAATTGCCGTGCAAAATATATCTGGGAAAATGTCAAGCCCTTTCTAAAATAAAGCGTCCCTGATCCAATAAGTGTGTTGATACAGGTTGATGGCGATGGCTCCGTCGTAGCATGCATACTTACCAATCACTGTTTCGCATATATCATCTTCCCGCTGGCGGTAATGAGATGATTCCTGCCACAGAGCAGTAGAGCACAGGAGAAGCAGCACTTTAAAAAAAGGAGTACATTTACTGTCATACTGTACTGTACTTTCTTTGAGTGGTGAAATTTGAGGTGGAAGCCATGGCCTGTAGGTCTGTGGACATAAGAGCGAGGCTTAAGTCAACTATCTTCGCTTAGCCTCTCTATCCATAAATTCATCCCATCTCACAGGGTGACTAAGGTCCCTTTCACACAGAGCTGTTTGGTCCGGACTATCGGACCAGAATTCGATGTGTGAATGCACAGTCGAACTCTAGTACGGACCAAACATGCAAACTCTGGTCCGCCAAAAAACATAGATCTCGGTTCGCTTCATCGGACCAAACGCGGACCAAATATAGGAAGTCACCTGATAAACTGTGCATCTTGGGTAGAAGGAAGAAAAAAACACTGCAGATTATTATTATTATTATTATTATTATTATTATTATTATTATTATTATTATTATTATTATTATTATTATTATTATTATTATTATTATTATTATTATTATTATTACGCGGCGCGCGGCATTCACTGCAAAACAAGCACACTGTAAACATGTCTCCTGATAAACTGTGCATCTTGGGTAGAAGGAAAAAAAAAACACAGCGGCTTATTATTATTATTATTACCGCGGCGCGCGGCATTCACTGCAAAACAAGCACACTGTAAACATGTCTCCTGATAAACTGTGCATCTTGGGTAGAAGGAAGAAAAAAACACTGCGGCTTATTATTATTATTATTATTACTACACTGTAAACATGTCTCGTGGACAGACTTGGGCGAATGATGAAGTGAAAGCCCTGATCGACATATGGGCAGAAGACCAAATAAAACAGCTGCTTGTGGGCACTCACAAAAACAACGAGGTGTACAAGTTGTTTAGCGAGAGGATGGCGGTAATGGGTTATAATTGAACGATGGATCAATGCGACATCTCTTCTACTATCACGCTTCTTGCGGCTGTTTGTGTTTTCGCGGATTTCACTTCCTGAAGGGGAGGGATTTCCACTCTCCATTGTGTCCAATAGACGAGCGCCCTTTTCGACCGCGTGACATTGTTCAGAAAGTTTGGTGCGCTTGACAAATTGCAATGTGAATGCAGACAAACAAATGACGAATGCAACAATGTTGCAACTTCACCACCAGAACCGCACCGAGTCCACCAAAACTATATGTGAAAGCGCCCTGAGAAAACTAGACCCTCTGTGCTTTCAGGCCGCGTCAGCCTCATCAGAGCCCAAACAAATCTGACAGGGCCCCTCCGTGTATAATTTAGCCCTCTGCCAAAATCCTCACAGTGTCGAATCAAAGCAGGGAGAATCAGAGGGTACTTAGGGCGGAGGGGAGGTTTGTGTTTCTGAAATGTAGACTCTCCTCTCCACCCATCACCCTTCACAACCTAATTCCTTTGCCAGAGGACAAGTAAAAATAGGGTTTAGTCGGTTTAAAACTCAGCTTCTAATGACCACGGTAAGCCCTGTATTTGTCACATTCCATTATTGTAATGTAATGTAACTTCACGCAAACATTTTGCTGTATCTTTTACGAATGAATATGAACCAAAGATAATTTGGGGGGGGGGGGGGGGGGGGGGGGGGGGGGGGGGGGGGGGGGGGGGGGGGGGGGGGGTTACCACACGCAAACCTGTTGGATAATCTGTAGAACACTGGGATGTTGCGTTTTCCTATATCACGGTGATAAAATGCCATTATATGTTAGACATTGATCTGTCGTATGATCCGTTTGTCACTGTCTGTACTGTAAAGTTATGTTGCGTTATGTTTTTTGGTAGGAACTTTACTGTTTGTCTTCATATTTGTATGAATGTCGTAACGTCTGCTTGCGAAGATCACAACAGACAAACAAAAAAACATTTTAGATGTTGAAGTGTGTCACATTGTATTATGCTCATTGAAAGTATTGAGCTGAAAAAATAGAATATGAATTATGGCCTTGTCAAGGGAGACATCTATGAATAAATCATGCTGTAAAACACGTCCTTGACGAAATTCTTCCAAAGTGTTGCAGATCTGCCATTCAACCTAATCTTATCTCTCCTTAAAAAAAAGTTAACTTCAGGCAAAGACCTGCATTGATTATTAATCAAGATCCTTGTGTTTAGGAGTGGCTGGGTAGCGCAGTGGAGAATGCACTCGCCTACCACCGCAGAGACTCTGGGATTGAATGCAGCTGTCAGCGGTACCTCCGGCTTGGTCAGTCGTCCCTACTAACACAATTGGCAGTGTTAGCGGGTGGGAAGCCGGCGGGGTATGTGTCCTGGTCGGTTCTGGTGGTTTCTACTGGTCGGTCGGGGCGCCTGTTCAGTAGGGAGGGGATCGGGGGGAAATAGCGTGAACCTCCGCACGCGTTACATTCCCCTAGTGAGAGTCCTCGCTGTCAGGTGAAAAGAAGCGGCTGGCTGACTCCACATGTATCGGAGGAGGCATGTGGTAGTTCTACACCCTCCCTAGGCCGACAGTGGGGCAATGCAGAATTGGCATAATGACTGGGATGGGGAGAAAAAGTTAAAAATTAAATAAAATAAAAAAAATATCCTTGTGTTTGATTCAGATGGATGCCGTTTGAACTTTGTTCTTCGGCCCTCGACTGGCTCTACTGTTGTTCTCTGTTGACACATCAATCAATCCCAGAAGCAAACAAAATTCGAAGAGTGAGCTCAGTAGAGTGCACATGTCCATGAGGTGGCATGCCTACACTCTGGAGTCAATAAAGGAGCTGTGGCAGAATGTTTAGACTGCCCATTTTTCCTCCCAAGTTGGTAGAAACAATGGTTGCTATGTGCAAAACAACGTGGCTATTAATAATAATAATAATGGATTGGATTTATATAGCGCTCTTCTCTGACTGACTGTTGCTCTGACTCAGAGCGCTTCACAGAGTCCATTATTCATTCATACACAGTCATACCGGTGGTAATAAGCTACAATTGCAGCCAGAGCTGCCCTGAGGCAGACTCACGGAAGCGTGGCGAATAATCAACGCCTACGGCCCCTCCGACCACCACCAACATTCATTCACATGCATACACATTCATACGAGGCAAGTAGGTTAAGTGTCTTGCCCAAGGACACAACGGCAATGGGATGGACATGGGCTTGAGCGGGATTCGAACCACCAACCCTTCGATCATTGGACGCCCCGCTCTACCCCTGAGCCACGCCGCCCCACTATTATCTAGTCCGACTAGATTGAATACAGGTTGGTCAGTGTGCTTGCCTCATCCTCTGGTCAGAAACAGAAAATGTACCCATAATACACAGAATCTTCCTCTGGGTGCCCTCTGTGCCATCCCAACCCCTTCGCAATTCACTGTCTATGGAGCAGCTTTAGTACTTTGTACCTAGTAATAAAAGAGCACTGAAATCATTCCTCCTCGACAGTAACGACGCACTGTCACAACATTACACATGTACAGCACCCACCACGTTAGCAGGCAGCTGACGTGATGCACTTGGTATCGACTGCTGTGAACTTTCACTGCTTTGATTTGTGATTTGGTGGCGAAGCTAAATTAAGAGCTTATTCAATGACTCACAGACAGGCACCTTTCCTGGCGGGTACAGCCGTTTTATTTTGCCAAATAGTGAACAGTGAAAATGACCCTAAACACAACCCTGCTTAGCTTACACAATGTTGAAAATAAATAAAATTGTGTGCATAGATCACTAGATTTATCAACTCTTAACCCTTTCACCTCTGCACTACCAAACGGTTAACCCTTTCACTGTGACAATACACAGAAGGTTAACCCTTTCACTGATAGTAAAGGGTTAACCTTCTGTTGTGTGGCAGTGAAAGGGTTAATACGAATTTCATGCATCCGACTAGGTTTCACGTGAGCACTTCCTGGTTGATAAGATGACAATGGCCTAATAGGCAATAGCGAACATTAAATCCTTAACCTCTTAAGCCTGATCGCCATAAAATTGCCATAAAATTCAATGTAGATTGTTTCTTTACCTTTATGTGAACATCTAGGAAAAAACAGCATCTCAATCTAATAAAAAATTACGGAGTTATGGACATTTTAGAAAAGTAACTGTACTTACAGTACAGTAGATTTCATTCACTGTCTTTGCAGCTCTTTACCGGGCGCCTGGTGGTACTAAATCCAGATTTAACTCTGATCCATAGATCTATGACATGGCCATAATAAGGTCATTTATAGGCCTGATATTCTATATTCTATATTCATATTGATATTGTCCGCAAAATGCATTACTGTATCTACAAAAACCCATGTAAATCATCTGCCCTTTGTTAATTTGCTTAGATTTTTTGTAAACTTGATCTCAAGAAAGTGTTGAATGAGCTCAGTGGCGATTTATCACTTTTGGTCAATGTTAGCATGGTGTTATTCACCATCAACGGTGGAAAAGAAATTCGAAATTCCAATTATTTATATTCTCCTTTGATTCATTTGATTCATACAATTTACTCAAGCAACAGACACAATATTGCTGACACTGTGAATACATTCAATGAGTTCCATAGATGTCCCTAGATACCAAGAACATGCAAATAGACTAGAAAAGTAGGAACATTTTCAGAAAATATGGCTAGGGGCTTAAGAGGTTAATTGTGCACAAAACAAATTACACCAATCGACCTTGTAGTTTGCCAGATTTACTGCGGACAGACACACAAGACCGATTACATGATCTCCCCCAGGCTGCCGCCTGGTGGGGATAACAAAGAGAAAGTAATCAAATCCCTTTTTCAACCCGGGGTCTGGTGCTGCACTAGCGGGGGGCAGGGAAGAAAGATGGGTAGCTGTGTTGAATCTCTGGTGATGCAGCACTACTCACATGCCAGGAAGCAGTCCATACTGAAAGAGATGTTGTCCAGGGAGATGGCTGAGCCCGCTCCAGGACCATCCTCTGTGCTGAACTGGAGCCAGAACCTAGAGAGAGAGCGTGCGCGCGCGCGAGAGAGAGAGAGAGAGAGAGAGAGAGAGAGAGAGAGAGAGAGAGAGAGAGAGAGAGAAAGAGAGAGAGAGAGAGAGAGAGAGAGAGAGAGACACACACACAATTACAAAGGCACTCATTTCCGGTGAAAGAACGCCACAATTGACAGCCATAATTGTATTGGTAATGGTGGATAAGCTCTTGTAGTGAGTTTTGTGTCACAATACTGTAACGTCCTCGGAAAAGGATGACTCACGAGGCTGTTGTTATTTCTCACTTTGGTTTATTCAACGCTTTGCATACGTTTCAGTATACAAGTCTGGGTGCATCACCTCTGCCTGCAATTCCCATGCATCAAGAGAGCGCACCCTAGGTGCCACACCCTCTTATACTTTTCCGAGGTCAGCCCCTGCCCCCTCCCCTCTACCAACCCGCGCGACCAACAGCGTCGCCTGCCAGCCCCAGGTTGGTAGAGCGCAGAGCGACAGCCCGGCCGACCAACGACCCAAATGTCAGGGTTGCTACAATACAATTTGATCAGTTCGGATGAACTTGTGTACTTTCTGCCTCTGCCTCTGCTGTGATCGAGAGAGAGATATTCACTAGAAATAACATTATTTCACCTTGAGGGTTCGGGATGGTTGGCTGGACGGCCGCAGACTGAAAATATGTGAAAGGGAAAGAGAGAGAGAGAGAGAGAATCCCATTCATAATAAAACACAAGATACTAGTGCCGTACAAGTATCTTGTGTTTTATTATAAATGTGATTCTCTCTCATTTTTATTTCAGCCGCAGAAGATGTGAGAGGTAGAGAGAGAGAGGATCACAGTGCCTAAAGGGGAGCGCAGTTGAACATATTTCACCTGTATGAGCCACTGTACGCTTTCACATTTTGATCTGTGTTGGGAAACATTCCTTACTGTTTCCCCACAGCCAGAGCCAAGGGCGAGGAGTTGGTCTCGCCTTCCCCACTGTATGTCTGTTAGGTCACACTCGTGTATATGTACAGCTTCAAAGAGAATCAATTGCGCTGTGACAGTATTTTCTGAGAGAAATACTGTGTACAATGTACTACTGACACTCTGACACTATATATAAATACTAATAATAAACGAACTACTAGAGTTTTGGATACAATGTACAGGTATAGACCTGTTCAGTGGAATTGCATTGCTAGGGGAACAGGTTTGGTCCAAGCTTATTTCCTGTCAGCTATTGTATTAGCAAACACTGCAACAGGAAATTAACTTGGACCAATTTAGAATGTTTATGTTTTAAGTTAGAAATGTTCTGTAGTTCTATTATAGTATAAATCTAATTTGGATGTAAAATATCAAACATGGTAGTGCGCCCATAAAGTTAAATCTCCCATTTGGTGAGTATGAGCGTCATATCAAAAACCAGGATCTGGCTAGTTCCAGCTTTAAGCCAGCGACGTGACTGGACTGTCCAAAGCCATACGAGGCAACATATGTAAATAATTCTAATTTTAATGCCATCTGGTACCGATGCCACACGGACAAAAACGACCACACCAACAAACTGTCATTTTCCAAATGTAAAAATGGTGGCCTGGTGTGTGGTAATTAAACAAACCACACGTGAGTATTTTGTGCTTGCTATCAAGCAACATGTTGCCATGCCAACAACCACACCACAATATAGTCTACGTTTATTTTTGTATTTATTTTTTACCCAGGGACAGTGCACATTAATCAACATATTCAGTTTCCACATCAATCTAAATGTGCAAGAGTTAGCTAATGAGCTAGTTTTCATCTGTAGTCCCTGCCTAACATGCATGTATTTATGGTGTGGGTGGAAACCGGAGTACCCAGAGGAAACCCACGTGAACACAGGGAGAACATGCAAACTCCACACAGAAAGGCCCCCTTGGGTTCGAACCCAGGACCTTCTTGCAGTGAGGCAGCAGTGCTAACCACTGTGCCACTGTGCCGCCCAGATGCACATGTCGTGCAGTACAACCCCCCCCCCCCCCCCCCCCCCCTCTTCCTCAATTCTAATTCAGTGCTGTTGGCAAGCACTTCAGCGGGGCTCTCCACACTAAAGCCACAATGCCAAAAACAAGCCTTGGCAAGGTTCACCTGTAGGTTGAGGAGGTAGTAGCGTTCTAATTAAGACCACAAGCCATGCGCTGACGGCATAATCCTTGGAAATCCGAAAACTTAATGACTCTGAAGGGAGGGGGATTAATCCGAGACCTCGCACGGCAAAGAGAAGCCAGAGATGAAACACTCGACCAAAAAGCATCGCATTAACAGCATTCATTTTTATTCTGTCTCTCTCCTCTCGCTCTTCTTCTTCTTCTTCCTTTTTTTTTTGGTTCATTTTGTTTTTAACTTCCATCTTCTCGAATAGAAAGAAAATCAAGGGCTGCAGCTAATTGGTAAGGAAGGAGGATGAGTAGAGCCTCACATTTATAGATTTTTGTTCTCTTAGAAGAATGGCATGAAGAAAAGAGGAGATTATACTGTAGTGTACGTGCCTGCATACACACATACTTACACACACACATACACAGACACACATACTTACACACACACACATACACACACAGACACACACACACGCTGGCACACACTGCAAGACTGTGGGAGACCCTGTGGTGGGAGGCTGGGGTGGCCCTGTGGTGGGAGGCTGGGATGGCCCTGTGGTGGGAGGCTGCGGTGGCCCTGTGGTGGGAGGCTGGAAGGCCCCTGTGGTGGGAGGCTGAGGGGCCCTGTGGTGGGATGCTGAGGGGCCCCCGTGGTGGGAGGCTGAGGGGCCCCCGTGGGAGCCATTAATATAGCATGGTGAGAGGAGGGAGAGTTTGTTGGGGAAAAAACGGAATGTACTGTAAATGGTGAGAAACTGCACTTGCCAGAGAGAACGAGGGGGAGGAGAGAGAGAGAGAAACGGCAGCACTCGTTACTCGCTTGGTGAAGTTAGTGATAAGAGATGCTCTTTAACTCTTTAATGGCCACACCCGAGTATAGTCGGGTTATCTCGCCAACGGTTGAGCGCCAAAACCAGAGTATACACAGGGTTTTGATCCTTTGAACTTTTCCTTTGATCCCCGTTCTATACGGCGGTCAGCCGGAGCCATCTAGGTGTCTATGATTCATCTACCTACGTTGGAATTGCAATGCCGATCGAATATCACCAGGTGGCAGTATCGCCTACCTTTTGAACTCTGATCCCCTATGTCTATTTTACCGAACCTGAAACATGTTTCTGTAACGATCACAGTGGCTTACTTTACTGGACATAAACCAAGCTTTTTCTAACGATCGGACTTTCGGGGTAAGACTACCCACCCCCCCTTGATGATTTTGTGAAGGTACATATGTACATGTTATATACCTTTGATTTGGGAGTATTTGGGGTTTCAGTGAATCAACCAGAACGATTCGGGCTTATTGCATATAATGCGTCCTATCTCGCGATCTATGGAAAAAGACTGGATTATTCCGGAAATGGGGCACTGTTTAGTGTGTAGCGTGTAACAAACTACAGTGTGTAGAAATGAGCTGATTAGTCAGTAATGGACTATGAACAATGCCTGTAAAATGAGCCATACTATTGTCTCCATATAGCTATAATACAGAACACACGATGGGTCTGCAAACATAGCTAAAATGGTCATTAACGCTGGCGCCAAACAGTGCAGATGGCGAAAGCTAGTGGCCGTGAATGAGTTAATAGTTCTGACGTGACATGTTTGTGTGTGTACAGTATGTGGTGTGTGTGTGTGTGTGGGGGGGGTTAGGGAAGTCGTCACCCCCCCCCTCTCTCTCTTTGACGCTTCAAAGCAAGGGCCGTGGACTTGGGACCCTCTCAGGTGTTTAAGACATGTGTGTGAGTTGGTGGAAGAGGCGTACCAGTCAGCCAGCCCATACAGGGGCAGAGCCATGTGTCTCCAGCTCCTCTCGGATCTGGGTTCGCTGGCGGAGTGCCACAGTCGCCGCTGCTCCTCGGGTCCCGTGCCGTTCTCCACGATCCACAGCGACAGCGACCCCTTCTGGAGGCCTCCGGAACACACTGAGAACCGCACCTGTTCAGATGTCAGCAGAAGGTGCACACGTTTGGTGGTCTGTGCGCAAAGCGACATGTGGGAAACGGACTCACTGCATGACGTTCATCGAAATCCACAAAGATTAAATCTGCAGCACAGTGGGATTGACTGGCGTACGGTAGATCTGGTGCATGGGACACGTTGGGAGTGGTTTCCATGACCACCTTTTCGAATAGGCACGTTGGGGCATTATGTATCAAACTATAGCACCTTGAGTGAGTTAATGATTGCTTTTTGTGATTTGAATGCAACTGTATCTCTTACAATAAGGATTGGATTTAATCGTTAATAAATGTCTTTTTGCTTTTTAAAAGGTAAAAGTTGAAGCCTGTGTGTTTATTCAGGGGAGATTTGCTTGGCACAGTTCACACCCGGAAGCTGCCAAGTACAACCGCAGTCCGACACTGCAGCGAGGCACTTTAATGGTGTTTAAGCCCCTTGCTCAAGGGTACTTCAGCTGTAGTTTCGAGGCAGGGGAAAATGTTATCAAGTGACTTTCTTGAATCACACAAGTGCCGCCATCATTCGAACCGGTGACCTTCTGCCCACAAGCCCACTTCACTGAACGTAAAAATTCCCCCCAAAAACCTGCCAGACACCTGACTCCAGTGACTCGACTGGCTACACTGCTCCTGCTCGCTCCAGCACAGTTCTGTCCAACTGTTCCTATGACAGACGCTAGCGGGTGTGTGAGCCTGATAATTGAGAATTAAATGGGAGACAGCCCAGGGCAGTGATCGCAAACAGGGAACAGACTGCGTGGTGCAATCGCCCCCCTCCGTAACGAGCTGCGAGGTCCCCGATTACTGACCGGCGAGGTTTTCAAATATCAAGACTACAGACACAGTGCGCACTGGGCATGACATGAAACACGATCTTAGTAGTAGCTAATGCCCACCAAAAAAAAAGGGGGGGGGGGGTGTAGGGAGACTGGGAGAGGGATTTCTAGTGCTAATCTGGAGTCATGGGCTAATCTTTGGCTGCATGCCCTTGGAGCCTGCGGTGGTGTATAGTGCTGTCCTGAACATCTTTTTAAATGCATTTTTATTTACACCTGTACACATACATTGACCTCTAGGCAAAATACAGATAATACTAATTACAACAACAACAATAATAATAATAATAATAATAATAATAATAATAATAATAATAATAATAATAATAATAATAATAATAATAATAATAATAATAATAATAATAATAATAATAATAATAATAATAATAATAATAATAATAATAATAATAATAATAATAATAATAATAATAATAATAATAATAATAATAATAATAATAATAATAATAATAATAATAATAATAATTATTATTATTATTATTATTATTATTATAATATAATATAATATAATATAATATATATTATATTATATTATATAATTTTTCAAGGGCAATACCAAAATAAATGTGGTGTTGTTTAAATTTCGTCCTGACAAAATCTGCACATAGGGGACTGTTGTGGCCAAAAGAATATATAATAACTTGAATTGAAAGTATAAGAAAGATGTATCATACCTCATTCCAGGGTATACGAAAGTCTAATTATAATACATGTTCCCATTTATCCATAGTCTTGCTGGGGAGAGCTGCCCATGCATTTCTTCTCAAGAAATAATCATACATCTTTTTCTAATTTGTTTTTTTCATTGCTTAGCCAAATGTAATTTTTTACATGTGGGTAGAAAACTAGTTCCTGATGTAAATCTTTATTAATTCACCATTTTCCACTTCCAATAAGTTGATTAAACATTTGAACTGAACATATATCTATCTAAACAACTACTGTATCTTCTCCGCGCGAGTCACGCAGATCTCAGCAAAAAATCTGTTGATAAGTCATATTGACATCATACCAGCAACGACATTTAGTGGAGGCTACAGTAGTACATGTGTGTGCTATATAATCTTAACACCTCCCCCTTCCTGTACCCTCATTATATTCATTAACACCTTTTCTTCTCAAAACCACCTGGTGCAGCTTTAATTAAAGCCAACTGATTGCATGTGTGCCCCTCATGACATCACAAACAGCAATCATTCGGAACTAATCTGAAGAACTCCAACCCTGGCCAAACGGCGAGGAATACATCAGTCATAAATAACATTTCAGATGGTCAAATCCATACAAAGACTATAGGCAAACCCCGTTTTCCATAATGTTAAGCGTGTGGGGTGTGTGTGTGTGTGTGTGTGTGTGTGTGTGTGTGTGTGTGTGTGTGTGTGTGTGTGTGTGTGTGTGTGTGTGTGTGTGTGTGTATGTGTGTGTGTGTGTGTGTGTGTGTGTGTGTGTGTAGTGCAGAATATGTCTCTCACCTCGCATGGGGAGTTTCTGAGAGGAGGGGGGAACAGGGGGCTCCTCAGCAACGCTGAACCATGCTGCCCTTTAGAATGGCCGCCTTCCACACTGAACATAGCACCTGGAACACACACACACACACACACACACACACACACACACACACACACACACACACACACACACACACACACACACACACACACACACACACACACACACACACACACACACACACACACACACACACACACACACACACACACACACACACACACAGTCAAATGTATTATGCACATCACAATGCTCATTTACAATATGCCTTTTATTAAACATGTGCATATGCATAGCGGTCTACTGTACAGTATATTCCATTAGTTCAAGGTAACCCATGTCTTAAAGTCCAGGTAAAGCAAATTCTGATTGTTTCTAAACACATTATACATGTTAGTTGCTGGAAACATATGAAAATACTGTGGACTACAGTATGTAGAACTGAATTGTGGAGACCAGTTTTTCCCCATTTTTGTGTTCAGGATTTTTTGGGGTGGGGGCCCCTGGCTAACTCAGACCCTTAGTACATCGTACAAGTTAAACCAGGGCTCAGTTCTAGAATCCAACTTTAGCTTTGGAAAAAAGATGTAGTGTTGCCAACTCCATGAGCGCCTTGTCTTTACTGAAAGGTGCTATATAAATGTAAGAAATTATTATTATAATTATAATAATTATTATTATTATGTGTGCAGGACAGACACCTATCATTATTGGAAAGAAAACTTGTAGCGGATCTGGTGTTGATGAATGCACATGGAAATGACAGATGGATGAAAAGACAAGGTGGTGAGGTAGAATCATCCGTTTGCATTATGCTCTTTTTATTTTCTGTATCGTCTATTTTAGAACCTTATGTTGCCATAGTGAGGTGTAGCCTACCTGTTCTGAGTAACCTGACAGGCCTGGTACACCAGTCTCTCGCTCCCACTCATTATTTACACACAAATAGACTCCCAAAAATTATAATAAATCATAATTTACATATATATACTGTATATTCTTCGTCTCAAGAGTTCAATTGGAATATCTAACGTATCAGTTTGCATGTGTAGTGTGACAAATAATTTCCCATGATGATGACAACATTAATTAATTACCTTCATATCACCAGGACCAAAGGTCACAGTGAGCCATTGTGAAAATGTTGTACAACCCAGAAGGCTATGAGCCCAATTAGCCTTGGGGTTAAACAGATTCAAGAATACATTTAGCTCTAGGTTAAGTGCTATGTGAAAAGGGTGCTAGTGAGTGTGTCATCATAATAATTTTCACAGTGATTATTCCTAGATACAGCATTGTTACTTATGTACCGAGCCACATGACCTTCCATCCTCATCCTTTCCAATGAGGTGACACTCCCGCCATGAAACAGAATTCATGCTTTTTCCTTCAACCTTGGGACAGTTTAATCAATATTTGTAGACATGGGCAATTTTATCCAGGAGCTAGAGAAGGGAGGATAGGCCAAGACTCAAATTAATCAGTGATGTCAACAGACAAGAGACAGATCCTGAGGCTGACCATGAGCAATTTAATTATAACCGTGAGTTGGTACCCTCACATTGCCTAGCGACAGGCTGTTCTACGAAGGCTACTAAAGAGGGCTCACTTAACTCATTGACCGCCGGGAATTAGTCGGGCCCCGTTCTAGCACTGCCAGGCTTTAACCTCTTATCAAGCGGGCAGAAAAGTGGCAATTTTTGAAATTGAGGACTGCATACTTTTTTTGCAAACCAAAACAACATACTTTATACTTATAGCACATGCATGAGCCTGGTCTTTTTTGAAAGATGACATTCTTAAGTTTCTGATTCCAGAAACAAATTCACTTTTAGTGCTAACGTAATAGAGTTACATAGGTCTGAACTTGAGTTGTAGAAAAACTTGTTACTCAAGTTTTTCTGTAGTAGTTAGTAGTCCAGAGGTAGTATTTCCCCAGAAGGTGGTATGGCTTACAAATCCAGACGGAGCCATAGACTGAAGCCTTATGTAGTACATATCCAAATGTCATAAAGATCCATTCAGAAACAAAGTATCTGACAGACTATGCCCGGAAAGGGAGTGACGAGGAGGACAGTACACCTACCCCCGTTGATTACTACTACAGGGTAGTCAGTGGGGTAACCCCGACCTTTAAAGAGGTCACATTGTCCCCCGAAGAGGGCCGACAGCCAGTGGGAGGGAAATGCGTGTATTCAACCAAGTTACCAGAGGGCAGACAGACAGTGGGAGGGGAATGGGTGTATTCAATCCAGGAGGGTATTGAAGGCCACGACAAATACAAAGTGTGGTTCGTAGCAAATTGCTTAAAGGCAGGCGGAGGATACTCTAGGTTTAAATACGGGAGGAGTAGAATCAGGGCCCTCATTCATCAACGTGGACTTTGACCTTGACCTACTTCCACACGTAAGCACGGAATTTAGAACTAGCGCACGCACAGGGAAGTCGGCATTCATCACACGTGCGTAAGCAGGCTCTACGCACACCTGTCATGATGAATCCCACCTTGGCCCTGCGCCGCAGCTCGTGCACGCTTTCACGTATTTGCATACCAAAACCGCCCCGACCAACCAAATATGGTCAGGCCCTCCCCTTCAAATACCATGAGGGAATCCCTGTGCGTGGAATGTTGGAGGATGGCAAAGCGAACGAAAAAGAGAAACTACACAGACACCGAGGTGGAGGTCCTCGTAACGGAGGTGGATAAATAAAAGGCGGATTTGTAAACGGTGATGTCAGATATCAACGGCTCCCTAAGACCATTGCTGCAATTCTGCCTGGACAGCTCAAAATACTAATAAAGACCGTTCGTTGACCACTGTTTGGCGTTGGTTGTGTTGTGTGTCATTATAACCGTGCTGTACAATATGAATGCCTTTATTAGTTGTGTTCGATTGGCTATATGATTTTTAGAGGCATCTATTTTGTTGTCGGCTAATAAAGACCGCGCTGGAATATGACTGCCTTTTCCCGTGTTGTTTGATTAATACCCACGGATTAAAGTTCTCCTCAATTCTATTCCAAATCGCGATGGATCTCCCGTCAATTTTCTACCTGCTGCATGATTTCTAGAGGCATACTACTACAATCTATTTTGATGTCAGTATTGGGTAGCCTATATAAACAATATAATACGAGAGCATATACAAGAACAATGAATCTCACTGCATGCATGATGTATCCTGCCTTTCAATACATGAACTTGAATTCCATCATATAGTCTGTCCACTATCTGCATGGTGTCATTGCAATGCGTTTTCTATTCTTTCTTGTACAGTAAAAAGGGGAAGAACACTATATTCATATGACTTATTCTGCTTACAGCTTCGAAATTCCACTTGTTTCGTTTAACGTAAAGCCTTTTAAATATAATCAAAACGTTCCCGTGTTTCGGCGGTCTGTGCGCAAAATAATAACGAGTTGAGCTTTATGATTTATGATGAATTGAAAATGGGGGACCCTGATGTAAACAGGACGAAAGTTGGTCTGCATCCCCAATTAACAATTGTATGTACTGAGCTGTACTGTACTGTACCCATTCTGCAATCTGTTAATAAACTTTTCAATCAATCAATCAATCAAGCTACGCGGAGCGCAGTCAGTCAGTAGCCTACACCCCGTATATTCCGATAACGCTATATAAACCATGAATGAATGAATGAATGAGAACTTTATTAACAGATTGCAGAATGGGTACAGTACAGTACAGCTCAATACATACAATTGTTAAGGGGATGCAGACCAGAGAAAGACTTTCGTCTTGTTTACATCAGGGTCCCCCATTTTCAATTCATCGTAACATATATGACATGCTGCATTCATTCTGAGAGAAAGATCTATTATTCCAAATGCTATTTATAGGGTTTTGACCATAATTACACTACTGTTGCTATTTTACAATGAACTATAATGAACTACGGTTCATAGAACATCCAGTGTTATTATGCACAGAAGCTCATTTCCTTGTTGTAATAATATATTCTACCACTGGGCGCGAGGTACGCCAGGTCCGAAATGTGCGTAGATGTAAGCACGAAGTCAAGTTCAAGTTGAAGTTGATGAATCCCACTCTTTGCTTAGAAATGATCGTACGCACGGGTTACGCACAGATCTGTGCGTAGAACACGTTGATGCATGAGGGCCCAGGTTTAAATACCTGATTAGAGTCCATGTCTAAATACTGAAATGGATCCTATGTTTAATCCCAGGTTTAAGTACAGAGGTGGGTGATTGTTTAATTCCATGTTTAAGTACAGAGGTGGATGACTTACCATGTTCTCAATGATGTAACTATGTGGGAAAGACCCTGAAACGTTTAGACATGTAAGAATGTAGATCAAGGGAAACACCATGTGATCAAAGACTAGACTATCAGTAGGATGCTCAGAAACTGAAACATTTACAGAGATGCTGTGGGTAGCCTCATTTATTTAACAATGTGTACCCGCCCTGACCAATGGTTTGTAGAGAGTGGATTGTCACAGCATTTGGCTGACCCCATAGAGGAGCATTTGGATTACAGCCAAACATGTTTTTTTTGTTATCTTAAAGGTACAGGATATTGTGTGAGTTTGAATACAGACAGCTCACTGGTTTCGTGGGGAAACAAAGAAGCAGCCCACAATGGTACTATCAACTAGTGAAGCCGAATATACGGCTCTAGCTCTGACCATACATAAGTGTGTTCATCCAGAACAACTGTGAGAAGTGATGGAGATAAAATTACGAGTATATTGTTTAATATGTAATAGGTAATTGGAATGTACTCTCTATACCAGATAAGGTGGTTTTTGAAGATGAGGGGCATTTTGTCAACATCAGTTAAAATGATGGACACTGTTGTTTATGAGGGCAACCAGGGAACCATTGTGATTGCTAGGAACCCAGTGTGTCAACATAGATGTAAACATGCCAATATAGAAAATATCATCTCATCAGATCTGTCATCAGAGAAGAAAGGATGACACCGGTTTACTGTCCAACGGACGACAGAGTAGCAGACACTATGAGGAATTGAAGGGATATGCAAGGGTCATGTTTAATGTGAAAGTATTGACTGTCATACCCTATTGATGTTTTTGGATTATATTATTTCCTTTGTCAAATGTTTTTCCAAGAAGTTATCCAGTATGCTAAACCCTAAGTGGGAGTGTTGAAGGCAGAGGTTCTGTGTAGGATTGTTAGTAACTGTCTAACTGCATATATAACTGTTTACACTAGTAACTGTCTAACTGCATATATAACTGTTTCCACTAGAGGGCGCTCTAGGCGGAGACACTCAGGAACACCGCCAGGTGGCGAGTATAAATAGTGGTGTCTCCTCCCACTTCTTTCTCTTTCCCCCAGTCTCTCAGTGAGAGAAGACCTGTAGTGTTACTGCTCTGCCATGTGAATAATAAACCACGCCAGTTAAGGCTCAAGATAGAAACCATGCCTCTTGACCACATTATTGTCGCCCTATAACCGAATTCTGTTAACAGTAGTCGACCATCCAAATCTTTAGTCAGGGACAGCCCTAGAATGCCGTTACTGACAATCAAATGGTCTCCCCTGCTCTGCCTCTGCCCTTGTCATTTTGTTTTCCATAGTCCCTTGTTTCATTTCCTGTAGTTCTTTGTTAGTCTGTGCCAGGTGTCTCTAATGGTAATCATCCCAGGTGTGGCTCTTGTTTCCGGCTCTCTGTGATTGTACATTGTCTATGTTCAGTGTCTCCTGGTAGGTGTCTCATGTATGTTTGCTGTTACATGTTTCATGTAGGGTAAGCTATAGTCACTGAGTCTTTAGTTTCTAGCATTCGTTTGCTAGTCTGTTCGTTTTTGTTCTCCAGTGTTATTTGTGAGAAGACTTTGTTCTTTGGGACACCTGTATTTTCTAGTTCACCAGTTTTGTCTGTGGACATTTTGTAGTCTTTATTTTTGGACATTCATGCTCGTCATTAAAAACTCTTGGGGACTGTTGAACAGTGGTGAAAACCTTCAATGAATTGAGAAACCCTTTCACTGCCGCACTACCAAACGGTTAACCCTTTCACAATACACATAAGGTTAACCCGTTCACTGCCACACAACAGCAAGTGGCGACCGTCGGTTGTGTGATAGTAAAGGGTTAACCTTCTGTTGTGTGGCAGTGAAAGGGTTAATGAGGAATTTCGTTAACCGCTGGATCTTCCCACTGTGGTCGGCGGCCACATGGGAACAAATTACCCGTGACATGAGGGGATAAAGAGATGTAGAGAGGGAGAGAGAGAGAGAGGGAGAGAGGTAGATAGGGAGACAGATAGGTAGAGAGGGAGAGAGGTAGAGAGGGAGAGGGAGAGAGGTAGAGAGGGAGAGAGAGAGGTAGAGGGAGAGAGAGAGGTAGAGAGGTAGAGATGGAGAGAGAGGGAGAGAGGGAGATAGATGTAGATAGGGAGAGAGAGAGGTAGAGAGGGAGAGAGAGAGAGTACAGAGGGAGAGAGAGAGAGGTAGAGAGGGAGAGAGAGAGGTAGAGAGGGAGAGAGAGATGTAGAGGTGAGAGGGAGAGAGGTAGAGAGGGAGAGAGATAGGTCGAGAGGAGAGAGAGAGAGGTAGAGAGGGAGAGAGAGATAGGTAGAGAGAGGGAGAGAGAGATAGGTAGAGAGGAGAGAGAGAGAGAGAGAGAGTAGAGAGGAGAGAGAGAGAGGGAGAGAGATAGGTAGAGAGGGAGAGATAGAGAGAGGTAGAGATGGAGAGAGAGGTAGAGAGGGAGAGAGAGGTAGATAGGAAGAGGAGAGGTAGAGAGGGAGAGAGAGAGAGGTAGAGAGGGAGAGAGAGAGGTATAGAGGGAGATAGAGAGGTAGAGAGGAGAGATGTAGAGGTAGAGATGGAGAGAGGTAGAGAGGGAGAGAGATAGGGTAGAGAGGGATAGATATGTAGAGAGGGAGAGAGAGAGGGAGAAGAGGAGAGAGAGATATGTAGAGAGGGAGAGATAGAGAGAGGTACAGAGAGGAGAGAGGGATAGGTGATAGGGAGAGAGAGAGATAGGTAGAGAGGGAGAGAGCGATAGGTAGAGAGGGAGAGAGAGAGAGAGAGGTAGAGAGGGAGATAGAGAGAGGGAGAGAGAGATAGGTAGAGAGGGAGAGATAGAGAGAGGTAGAGATGGAGAGAGAGGTATAGAGGAGAGAGGGAGAGAGAGGTAGATAGGGAAAGAGAGAGGTAGAGAGGGATAGAGGAGAGAGGGAGAGAGGGAGAGAGAGGTAGATAGGGAGAGAGAGAGAGGTAGAGAGGGAGAGAGAGTGAGAGGTAGAGAGGGAGAGAGAGAGAGGTAGAGAGGGAGAGAGAGAGATGTAGATGTAGAGAGGGAGAGAGGTAGAGAGGGAGAGATAGAGGTAGAGAGGGAGAGAGATAGGGAGAGAGAGATAGAGAGATAGGTAAGAGGGAGAGAGAGAGAGATAGGTAGAGAGAGAGATAGGTAGAGAGGGACAGAGAGAGAAAGGGAGAGAGAAAAGAGGGAAAGGGAGGAAGGAAAGAGAGAAAGGAAAGAGGGTTAGAAACCTGAGCATCTTTGAAGAAAAAAAATTTACTGTATTAATGTTTTAAGGTAATACAATCAAGGCATACATTATATATTATCATTTAAAAACACAAAAAAGGCTTAAAAAGAATGAGTGAAAGATCAAGAGAAGGAAGAAGATTACTAACCAGAGGGAGAGAGAGAGAGAGAGATAGGTAGAGAGAGAGAGAGAGAGAGAGAGAGAGAGAGAGAGAGAGAGAGAGAGAGAGAGAGAGAGAGAGAGAGAGAGAGAGAGAGAGAGAGAGAGAGAGAGAGAGAGAGGAGGGATAATGCTGCGAGCTGCAAAGCCATATTTTTCAAGAGAGATGGGATCTAATTCAGAGGGCTCTGTGTCTATAGTTGTAGTTTATGTTCCCAGTTCGATTCAGGCTCCTCCCGGGCAGCGTGTAGGAAGTGTCCTCGAGCGAGACACTTAACCCCTAACTGCTCCCGATGATCAGGTTGGCACCTAGTACGGCTGCCTCTACCGTCGGTATGTGACTGTGAGGCATACGTTGTAAAAGGCATTGGACAAACAGTCCATTCTATAATAATTTAAGTAGTAACTCTAAATGCAGTGTGCGCACACACGCACACTTATGGCCAGAGGAAAGGCCACTTTAAACTAGTATAACATCAGGAACAGTGTATTGCACTACTAAAGCTACCTAGCATGTCCTATATGCTCTGTAAATACTATGTACAGATACCGAGATGGCACACCATGTACCTGTTTATTGCACTGTTGTTTTATTGGATTCTATTAATATGTTGTACCACTGTATTTTATTGGATTCTATTATATGTTGTACCACTGTATTGCACATCGTCGCGGGCAAGACCAGCCGCATTTCATTGTATACCTGTATGCCGTGACAATTAAAACTCTTGACTTGACTTGACTTGACTATTTCTCAGCCAAACAAAGTATTGTTCTTTGTCCATTCAGCGTCGGAATACTATACCCTTAAATAAAACCCTACCCTTCTTAACCCTAGGGAGAGTTTTCCTACCTGCTGACATAGCTTCAGAAGATTGACCCACGTTAAGGCTCAGTTATGGTCTAACACGAGTTTGACAGAGTCACCTTCTGTCGCGGCACACGGCCCAGCCGCTCTACAGAGTACCAGGCACACCTGAGGAATATCACCAGTCCCCTCAAAACACGACAAACCGTTACCAAAAGAGAACACTCTGCTGGCTCAAGCGGTGGTTGCTGGGGGAAAAGGGGGGCGCCGCTGCGTATGAACTTGCCATTATTTTAAGTTCTGGACTTGAAAAACAGTGTGGGAGGAAAGTGATGACTCAGCATTATTGCCTGGTGAAAATAGGCTAGTGAACTGGAAATGTCTACGGCAGCAGCAACCTATAACACTTTCTTTTTTGTAATTTTTTTAAACAATTGGATTTATCTGCTTTGGCCCACAATATACGTGCATAATAACTTACTGAAATGGAGAAAGGACAGATTGTTCTCTTGCTAGTACTTTCTGATGCCAACTGATCAGAGGTGTGGGCACATGACGTGTTTTGCCCTACAACATGGAATGCAGCTCACTGGCCACGGTTGTCATTTGATGATGATGATCACCTAGTTGATTACAGTCACCTGTTTGTGGAGGATGGATGTGAGATGAGTGAGCGACACATTAGACCCTAATCGAGACTATTGTGTCTCTTTTGACACGTTTTCATGGGACACTCGCGCGATTCTCTCTACGTCTCTTCTGTGTGGAGGGAACGCTAACTGAATCTCAGCCTGTAGGTCTTCCTCATGGCAACGGCGCTTGAAAGGCACCTTGAAGTTGTACAATCCTAACATTTACAGTAGTACTTTTCCATCTCCGCTGTGAGCCGTTAGATCCTGGGTGCTTCCTGCGATTTCACCTGTTCACACTTTTCAACAACAGTTCTCACACGTATATTAGAGCACTGACAGCTATAATACATTAATTGATCATCGGCTGATGGCGGCTTCATACAGATAATTACTTGTTATTCATCAGTAGGAAATTATACATTGGGGATATAGGCTACGCAAGACAATTCTATGTTACCCAGAAGCTAACAGTTAGCTCACAAGGGAGATGGTGAAGTACTAAAAAGTGTCAAACATTGTTTTAGATTTAGGCTGAGATCGTGCAGCTTCTGGGCAATGCCGTTGCCTGATAGGAAGGGGCGCGGGAAAGACCCAGGGTGAGATCCGGTTAGCATTCCCTCCACGCAGAGGAAGCGGCTGCGGAGAGACAATTGTGTAAGCGTCCCTCAAAATGCATCAATAGCGACACAATTGTAGGGGCTAGTCCTGCACCTACACCCTCTAGTGGGAGGCAGATATAAAAATATATATAGTTATACGATGTACCAAATAGGATTTTCCAGCTGTGGTTGGATGATGTTCTATTCTATTCTTTATTTGCCCACCCAGCATCATAGGAATAACAAAAGAAACTTTCAGGCGTCTTCCTTTGAAGCTGGATTTCATCACATGTGAGCCACTCCGTACACCCGGGCGCGGAGGCCTCTCTACACCCAAGCGGGGAGGCCTCCTCCGCCAACACGGCGTTTCATCATGAAGGAGCTGCAGTACCTGAGGACGGGCAGCTTGATCGGCCGCCTTGGCCGGGTGGTGGACACGTCTCCAGGTGAACGCACGCCCCGTTATCGACTGCCAGCCACACTCGCCCTCTTCAAAGGTGCAGTAGCTCCCATTGAGGAAACGACCTGAGTGAGAGAGAGGGAGGGAGGGAGGGAGGGAGGGAGGGAGGGGAGGAGGAGGGAGGGAGGAGAGAGAGAGAGAGAGATAGAGAGAGAGAGAGAGAGAGAGAGAGAGAGGAGAGAGAGAGCGAGAGAGAGAGAGAGAGAGAGAGAGAGAGAGAGAGAGAGAGAGAGAGAGAGAGAGAGAGAGAGAGAGAGAGAGAGAGAGAGAGAGAGAGAGAGAGGCGATGGGAGAGGAGAGAGGGGAGGAGAGGAGATGGGATAGGGGAGAGAGGAGAGGAGGGGAGAGAAGAGGAGAGGGAGATAGGAGAGGAGAGAGGAGAGGAGAGGAAAGGAGCGAGAGGGGAGAAGGGGGAGGAGAGGAGGGGAGAAACAACACACACATAATTAATAAAATATGTATATATATATACCACCAGACACACCAGTCATATAGCCTATACAGTGTTTGTCACATAGCAATTACCCCTGCAATTTATTTGCAGAGAGTGGGGAGGGACAGAGAGAGAGAGAGAAAAAGAGGAAAGGAGAGAAGGAGATAGAGAAAGGGAAAGAGGGTTAAAAACCTGAGCATCTTTGAGGGAAAAAAACGGTATTAATGTTTTAAGGTAATACAAATCAAGGCATACATAATATATTATCATTTAACAACACACAAAAGGCTTAAAAAAGAATGAGTGAAAGATCATGAGAAGAAAAAAGATTACTAACCAGAGGGAGGGAGAGAGAGAGAGAGAGAGAGAGAGAGAGAGAGAGAGAGAGAGAGAGAGAGAGAGAGAGAGAGAGAGAGAGAGAGAGAGAGAGAGAGAGAGAGAGAGAGAGAGAGAGAGAGATGGGCATGGGTAATGAAAGGGCAACGGAAGGGGATGATAGACTGGAGGAGAGGGGGGGGGTCGAAAGAAAGAGAGAGAAGAAAGATAATGAGTGAGAAGGAGGAGAGTCGGGACGAGAGATGGAAGATGAGAGGCGAGGATAACTCTGACGAGTGGAGAGGCCCTAGCAGAGAGAGAGAGAGAGTGAGAGAGAGTGTGTGTGTGTGTGTGTGTTTGTGTGAATAGTGTCAGCTGACGTATTTAACACCATAGTGAATGAGAGAGACACACACAGTAAATGTGTGTGTGTGTGTGTGTGCGTGTGTGTGTGTGTGTGCGCGCGCGCGCGTGTGTGTGTGTGTGTGTGCGTGTGCGGTGCGTGTGCGTGTGCGTGTGCGTGTGTGTGTGTGTGTGTGTGTGTGTGTGTGTGTGTGTGTGTGTTAGGGAAGTAGTCGAGTAGGCAGGTGACAGAGACAGTGGTGGAGAGGGAGACATTTGATACTTGCCGAGTGACTGTTCCACATTTAAATTAGATTTGTTTCCGTTTTGCTTTGTTGTTTGTCTGTTCCAATATGTCCACAGATTTATGTTTTTTGTTTTGTACAACTCATTTTGAAAAGCAAAAACTGGTTATTGCCATTTACAGGATCTGATTTCCATTTAGACTACCTGTTCGTGATTTACTGTTGTTGTTACTGTGATGGAAGGTCTGCACTCTATAAAGTCAAGCTTCAGGCACACGTTTCAAGTTTGAAGTTTCAAGACATTTATCTTTGAACATACGTTTCGGAGCACAGGCCTTCTTCAGTGTGCAGGCTGACAATGGCCATGTCTGAAATTCCTCAGTATCTACACAATCAGACACAAGTTACTAACCTTACTACCCTCAGTACCTACACAATCAGACAGACGCTACTAACCATACTACCCTCAGTATCTACACAATCAGGCAGAAGTTACTAACCCTACTACCCTCAATAATTACCTACACAAGCAGACAGAAGCTAGAAACCCTACTACCCTCAGTACTTACACAATCAGACAGAAGCTACTAAACCTACTACCCTCAGTACCTACATAATCAGACAGACACTACTAACCCTACTACCCTCAGTACCTACACAATCAGACAGAAGCTACTAACCATACTACCCTCAGTACCTACACAATCAGACAGAAGCTACTAACCCTACTACCCTCAGTACCTACACAATCAGACAGAAGCTACTAACCATACTACCCTCAGTGCATAATCAGACAGAAGCTACAAACTCTACTACCCCTCATTACTTACACAATCAGACAGAAACTACTAACCCTACTATCTCCAGTGCACAATCAGACAGAAGCTACTAACCCTACTATCTCCAGTGCACAATCAGACAGAAGCTACTAAACCTATTACCCTCAGTGGACAATCAGACATATTATGCTACTAACCCTACTACTACATACACAATCAGACAATGTACAGTGTTCCAGCAGCTGTGCTTAGACAACACACTGAATATTGGTGGCTTATGTTGGCAGCAACGATACAGTTATTGCTAATTAGCAGTAATATACCTACTTGTTTTAAGTCTTCTCACCCACAACAGTCTTGCTTTCTTATCATACACCCAACACTATCTTGTGGACGTCGGATTACAACAATCTGACGTTATCAGCTCCCCAACGAGATCGCTCGGACACCTGAGAATATCATCACAGAGCGGCCTGTTGGCCGAGCACCTTGGCCCTGCCGTGAGCAAAGTAACACATATATTTAATCTTTCCATCTTAATGGGCAGATTTCCAAATGTTTGATTCCTTTACATAAAGGAGGTGATAGAGATTGTTTTAAATAATTACCATCCAATCGCCAAACTACCACAAATCTCATTACTTAGTCCACACCATTTGGATTTGGAGCTAATCACAGCACCAATTCAGGTATTAGATTAATTACAAAGTATATAATATCTGTATTATAAATCTATCTAAAGCATTTTATACAGTTGATCATCCCTTGTTCTTACAAATAATATCTAAAATTTTGTTGGATAGAAAATTGTGTGATTAGTTTCAGAACTATTCGTTTGAGAGGCGACAGTGTGTGAAGTCAGGAAATGCCCAGTCTGAGATTTGTCAATAACAAAAGGTGTGCCACAAGGTTCAATTTTGGGTCCTGTTCTCTTCACTATTTATATTAATGATATTATCTCTTCTTTGAATGGTTGTCCATCTCATCGTTATGCTGACGAAACTATTGTGTATCGTATTGCTGATTCTGTACAATTGGCCATTGAGAACTTGCAATCTTCCTTTAATGCCCTTCAGGAAGTGCTTGTTAATCGTAAATTGGTGCTTACTGCAAGTAAAACAAAGTGCATGCTGTTTACTAGAGCCAGAAATATTGCCTTTAGTAGTGGTTTGCATACAGTGAATGGTTCTAGCATTGAGAGAGTCACTGAGTATAAATATCTTGGCATCTGGCTCAATAAGAAATTTACATTTAAATATTGTATACAGTAGACAACCTTGCCAGCAAGCTGCGACAGAAAATTGTCTTCTTGTACAGAAACAGAACCAGCTTTCCTTTGATTAGTAGGAAAAGGATTGTTGAAGCAGTTTTCTTGACTCGGAAATGAGGGCAACCTCAAATATTTTAAACGAGTATGAATAAAGTTTGGATGATGATGATGATGATGATGATGAAGATGATGCATTTAAACAGATATATAAGAATATTTAAATAATATCAAAGATACAGATCCCTGATATGCAAAAAAGCACACTATGGTAAGAGCATTGAGCCCTCTGCCATTACTTCCTTCAATTATCAATATAAAAAGTTACTGCAGCTATAATACGGTGTATATATATATATATTATATATATATATATATATATATATATATATATATATATATATATATATATATATATATATATACTATATACTGTATATAAACATATTATACTGTGAATTTCTCCAGACCTCCTGGCAGAGCCTGACCCTATCCCCACTCAACAAAACAAAAAATGTAGACATTTAGACAAAAGCGCAATACCAAGCAGAGCTCTTTTGCCAAGAGGTTACTCTTTGAAAGCACTACCGATTCTACCTTTAAGTTTGATTCAACATCTATGAACCTCTTCATATCTTTAAGTACCACGTTTGAAAACAAAACAAGGCTTTTGGGCAGTGGCACCACTTACACAGCGGCCCTGTAACAAGCTTTTGTAAAGCCAGGATTCCAGTATTGCTTTGGAGAGGACCTAAAAGGAGGAGGAGCTAATTATGTGTCAGTCTCAGAGAGCTTCTTCAAGGGCAGGACAGGAGCTTCAAAGTCCCCACCATGTGACATCACATGATGCGGCGAGGGGACCATGGCTTGATTAGTGCAGAGGGGGTTGTGCTTCAAGCTGCTGTCTTGGATCCAGTGTAAGACTTGAGGATACATTGATTTGATTTGATTTATTTATTTGAAAGGGACGGATACAAATACATAATAAATAATGCCTGTATCATAGTATTTGTAGCCAAAGCTAATTTGCAACACCCGTCCCTTAAAGGGCTGACATAAAACATTACAAAATAGGACATACAGTAGGTAAATAAAAAGGTAATACAAAGTAATCAAATCAGTTATTACAAAGTAGACATGTAGACAAAGTAGACATGCCCTCACTAACATTAGATACACAGATACATACACCATTACATACACCTGGGATAACACTAGGGTGTGTACCAACATCTCTACCTAGAGATGCAGCCCAGTGCAATCCCAGTATTAAGGCACACAGGATCAACACAGGAATACCATCTATAGACCTAATGTATCCACATACCCACCGTCCTACTCAGACCCAGACATTCACCCGCTCAAAAACCACCCACCCACAACATCCCCTCCCCCCCTCTGCTTTCAACAGAATGTATGAATGAATGAATGAGTAATCAACCACTGATTCTCACACTGTGAGAGATGTGCTAAAAAAAGTGCAGGGATACTGGGGGTTAAGAGGAAGTGTCGCTGGGTGTAGTTGGGTGTCAGGAGTTCTCCTTGATCGTCTCCATGTTCCTCTCTCTCTACCGCTTCTCCCGTTAACAAGCCTTGGCAATGATGCCGCCCGCCACAGTACTTAAATAGTTTAAAGCTGCGTGTAAATCATGGATGGATTATATGGAGTGAAGGGAATGGCTGGGGTAGTGTATTTTTGGGGGGAGTGTAGTGGTCTTTGTCATGTGTGCTGCTAGAGAGATGCCAGCGAAGGGAAGCGATGTTGATATTTATATTAGATAAAACAGATGATGTTTTAAAGAGTGTGTGTTTAAGTGTGTGTTTAATAGGCACTATGCAATTTGTTGTACATTGTTTCATGTAATATATAAATAAATAAATAAATAATTCCTGCTTTTTGTGTATTTTCTCTTCTTCAGTTACACATATATCGTGATGTATTGTAGATGACATGTTGCATTGATTATTTCAGTTATCGTGTATCATTATATAATCGTTAACGGGGGCCAAATATCAGTATTGTATCGTGAGTTACTCGTATTTGATTTGATTATATATTTTTGGGGAAATTACAAACATTATCATGACCAATTTGTATTCTTGAGGATATCACCTAAAAGCATTAATTAAAACACTTATTTCCAAGGTGGTCCTCGATGGAAGACATAAAAACATAAACAAATTAAAACATAAAAACATAAAAACACAGCACATAGCCTACTAGGAAGAACTAGAGTTGCAGTACTTTAGTTTCTACTCTAGCCCTGGAATCTGATGTCCTGCCATGTGGCTGCTGTGCCATTTGCTCTTCCCATAATTTAGCCTTTACCTTTGTTTTAAAAATGCTTTTGGTTTGACTTTGCTTGGTAGGCAGAGGTAGTTCATTCCAAAGTACAACACCTGTGTAAAAAAAGGAGCTTCTTGCTATCTTACTCCTAACTTTAGGAACACTGCAAGTCATAATTCTAGCTCTGGTGTTATGATTGTGTAGCTCTCTTACCATAACCACATGACGTTTCAAATATTCAGGGGCCCTGTCGTTAACAATGTTATACATGTGGCCGTAGTGTCCCACCCCTAGTGTGTGTGTGTGTGTGTCTTGCAACTCCCATAATTAACGCCAAATATGTTTATCTATGTTTCAGAAAGCCACAGGGAATTCCTGGGAATTATGTCATTCTGATGCTGGCTTCAACTAAAGCATTTAAAATGTGTGTGAGTGTATGTGCGCACGTGTGAATCCTGAGACGACAGCCCGGGGAAGAAGGCCGCTAAGCTAGGGTCTACACATTGACATACTGTAGAATGTCTTCACACATGCATGCACACACACACACATGCACGTTCGCAGATACACCGTCATCCGCTGCCTGCGATAACAGCATTAAGAACAGACCAGAGCCTCAACTAAAAAACGTGAAAAAATCCCTGGTACCATTAGATAAAGCTACAGCTAATCCCGTCCCATATTCCCAGCATGTCTGTGTATCTGTGTATGTCTGTGTGTGTGTACAGTATGTGTATGTGTATGTGCGTGTGTATGTATGTGTGTGTGCATGTGTGTGTGAATGTGTGTGTGTGTGTGTGTGTGTGTGTGTGTGTGTGTGTGTGTGTGTGTGTGTGTGTGTGTGTGTGTGTGTGTGTGTGTGTGTGTGTGTGTGTGTGTGTGTGTGTGTGTGTGTGTGTGTGTGTGTGTGTGTGTGTGTGTGTGTGTGTGTGTGTGTGTGTGTGTGTGTGTGTGTGTGTGTGTGTGTGTGTGTGTGTGTGTGTGTGTGTGTGTGTGTGTGTGTGTGTGTGTGTGTGTGTGTGTGTGTGTGTGTGTGTGTGTGTGCGTGCGTGCGTGCGTGTGTGTGTGTGTGTGTATGAGAGAGAGGTACCATAGTGAAAAGGCAAACCAAAATATGATAATAAGATTGGGGGAGAGTAGATGACAGGAGGGATCATTGGGCCTCATACTCAATCACAAACTAATTTGGTTATTTGCTGTTTCCGGAATAGAGAGAGAGAGAGAGAGAGAGAGAGAGAGAGAGAGAGAGAGAGAGAGAGAGAGAGAGAGAGAGAGAGAGAGAGAGAGAGAGAGAGAGAGAGAGAGAGAGAGAGAGAGAGAGAGCTGCACAACCCAGACATCACATAACAAATCAAAATCAGTGACTTTCCAATATAATTAATTCCTCCTATTAGTGCAGCATCAAACTCAGAAAGCCTTGATGGGGTTGAAGATGTGTCTGTGTGTGTGTGTGTGTGTGTGTGTGTGTGTGTGTGTGTGTGTGTGTGTGTGTGTGTGTGTGTGTGTGTGTGTGTGTGTGTGTGTGTGTGTGTGTGTGTGTGTGTGTGTGTGTGTGTGTGTGTGAGGCCTTGATTAAAAATAATCCCTTCATGCCTCACAGTATTTATTCTCGAAAAGGTTTGAGGTTTCCCTCATATGCAATGCTGTCGAGCTCATGAGTCACACTGAAGATACAGGAAGAGAAAATCAGTACTCAGAAAATCTGAGTACCTCAGACAAATAGCCATGTAAGTCCGCTTGACGGTTTCAGAGGAACAATATGTTCTCAAACTTTATTATGTAAAGACGGTGAGTTAGAGTGATGTGTTCATGTATAGTTCAAGTGAGTAGAGGCTCAGTACTTTGTGGTGATATATCAGATTACCATTCACATGATTTTACAACTGCAAATGCATGGGCTGTCCAAAATATTACTATATAATAATACAAAAAATAATACTTATACGGTTCTTCAGTGCAAGGGTTCAATTAGACATTGAATAAACAAGACAAAAAACACAGCTGAAAAATAAAATAAAGAAATTTCAAAGAGAAAATAAGATCAATAATGTTTTTAAATTGTCCGTATAGTGGAGTATAGATTCTTTAGTGTGTTGGAGATCATTCCAAGAAGCCGGGACATTAAAACAAAAGGCAGATTTTCCAAGTTCAGTCTGTACTCAGGGGACTTTAAAGGAGCACTTTGATGATTCCTCAGTGTGTTCCACAGTATATTGACTGAGAAATCTCCATTCGCCCGCTCGCAGATCTGCAAAGGACTGTCCCAAGATGGATTGCATGTGGGCTCATTACAAACATCGCCTTGCGAGCTGATGGGGGAGGGTGTTGTATTTGCCTGTGTGCAAGTGATGAATGCGTCTCTTGACATTCTAAGATAGCGAAAAATAATGACATCGCTGGATTTGTATTACTTTTATCGAAAGAAACATTGCATCTCATTGTCTGGTGCATGGAATGCGACCATGTGAGAGAAATAAGCAAAATTGGCTCCGATCTAACGGAAAAACCGATGCCGTTATGCAGTAACAGAGCGGCCACAATCTATAATCGTGTTTGTTTCTACATCTAAATGAGCTAATAAGACGGCAGTAGCAGAAATATCCTTGGTTGTTCTCCGTCGTTTGCCTTCTCGGTCCTGCTGGTGTCAGTTGAACACACAGCAGCGAAGACACCACCAGTCGCTGTTTGTCTGCAGTGTGCCCGTCCCGCCAGGTCCCGGTGCTCAGCTAATTGCATACAGCCGCAGCCTCCGCCTGTGCCATTGTGGAGACCAACCCACTTCCTCATACAGGATGCAGAGGTGAGTAGGGCTGTCCCCGACTAAGGATTTGGATGGTCGACTATGATTGACCAAAATTTGCCGTTAGTCGACTATCGGTTGACAAAAAAAAATAAAAAATAAGTATAATATTTTTTTTAAAACAATTTACTTATTTTTTTTGTAATTTTGTATCATTCCATTTGGGCTGTGGGGGTGCTTAATGTCTGAAGGAGTCGACTGAAGGCTTCTTGTCCAATACATCTTGATATTTGTCTAGTCTAGTGTGTTCATTAGATGGGTGAAATCCTCTTTCAGTGCCTCTGTGCCTGTTTTCGTAGGCAGTTAGCCTCTGGTATGCGTGCCATTAGCGTTAGCCACGCTTCTAGGCCTCTTTTCTTTTGGAAAGAATGCTAAAAAAATTATTAAAAAAAATGTATACATTTTATTTTTATTTTTTTTATATACAGTATATTTGACTAAGAGGTTGGCCAGTCGACTACGGCTCCTTTCGGCCGATTAGTCGACTAATCGACTAATAGGGGTCAGCCCTATATCTATTATGTATTTATCACCAGTAATAAATCAGAGAGCAAAATGATAGACCGTGTCTATTGGTTTCAGGGTGAAAGGAGCAGCATTTCTATGAATATCATCTCCATAATCCAAGATAGATAGAAGAACTGCTTCAATGACACCTCTTTCTGCTAATCATTGGGAAGTTAGTTATGTTCCTGTTTTTCTGTCACAACTTACTGGCAAGATTATCTATATGGTATTTAAATGTAATTTCCAATCATTTCAAACCTTTATTTAAACTCAAAATGCAACTGAGGTTTCCCTCATTTACAGTCACGTCAAGTGTTAAGAAATACATACAGTTAAGAAAAACATACAGAGTTAAGCTAAATAAATAAATAAAATCACACAGCATATACAATCATAACAATTAGACAAGTAAGGATAACAATCAATTAAAACATGTACAACTTGATTGACAACTGTTGGTGATCAAGGTTTTAAACTCTGCAACAGAGAGGAGAATCTCAAGCTTTAAAGCCCAACCTCCAGGTTAAACCCTACTGATCAATTATGGGTAGTTTACATCATTGGTATATCATTTCATTATTTATTTTTTTCCATTTGACACCGGAAATGCCACTCTGAAAGAGTTAAAAAGGTCCACGCACGAATAACATGCACGCGCGAATCAAAAAAGCGTATCAAACGCCGACGTCACAACAGGTCAACAGGACAACAGGTGCATATTAATGAGCCGAATCTAAAAGCTTATCAGACGCTAGCACCTAGCACGGCCGTGACGTCACTTCAGGAAACGTATGCCTTATGTCCGTCCGGGTCATAGTACTAGATCAATGGTGGCTCACTCGGTGCATCACAGTTAGCCTATATCTCCGCCGTCCCTGCTACACGCAGTCGGGACCACTACACTCACTGACGTTAGCCTATAGCCCGCCGTCCCTGCGGGTGATTCTCTCCTCTTTGTGTGCCCCCATCCCCGCGGAGGAGCTTGTGGACTCGACGGCGGCGGCGGCCGCGGGGCGCCGGAGCCCGCAGCGCTAGTTAGCTCATAGCTATCGTGTAACACTAGCCTTTGCGGGCTCGGGCGCCCTGCGGCAGGGCACCCGTGGGGACGGGTCGGGGTGTACAGAGAGGAGAGAACCATTTTGGGTCGGCCGTTCATGCCGGCCAGCGAGCCGGATGTCGGGATATGTTGTTAGCACAATAGCTACCAAGCTAAGCTATGTTATCTACTAACGTTATAAACACAATATGTGTACAACGACACAATGATTTACATTATTACAAATATGGTAACGTGGTTGTGGCTTTTACAAATAGTGGTTAGCTTTAGAGATGGATGGATGGCTATAATCACGGAGCAATAGTGAGGTGAAACAGATACATTTCCATTCGGCTAGTAGTAGCAAGCATATATCTATGGTAGCAAGGCTCTCTGCCTGCCACTAGCTGTGTGACTCTCAGCGCCCCCTGGTGAGCCCCCTGTTGTCCTGCACCTGTTGTGACGATTACACACGCACGTTATGAACCATTGAATAAAATATGCACGTGCGTGGTGATTGTGTTGGGCAGACAAAATGTTTGATAAAAACACTAAAACTGGGTCAATTTCAATACTTTTTTCCCCCCTTCTTCATGAAAGCCACTGTTGGCCTAGTCCACATTGTTTATTGAACAAAAATACAACGTGGAGGTTGACCTTTAAGGACTGTTGGAGTTCATTCCATGAGCTAGAGGGACATCATAGCAAAATGCAGATTTACCCTGTTTTCCGAGCAAACTCGAGGGACCCTAAGGACCAGCCAGTCACTATAGAACGGGTTCCATAGGTACCAAAAGTCCATTCCAATAAGGATGTAGTATAAGGAAGTATAGCTTACCAATAAGGGCCTTGAAAATCTACAAATGCCAGTGTTTGTTGCGCCTCTCCATCAGCGAGGACCAACCAACCTTCTCATAAATGACACAGTGATGATGAGTGTATGTGTCAGTATATCGTATCTATCATTAATGATGAATCTGAGGGCAGAGTGATATACAGAGTCCAAGGATTTAAGGGTTGAGGCTGCAGCATGCCTATAAATGACATCACCATAGTCCATGAAAACTGCTTTGACAACTCTCTTCCTACTAATCAAAGGAAAGCTGGTTCTGTTTCTGTATAGGAAGCCCATTTTCTGTTGCAACTTGGAGGCAAGGTTGTCCACATGGAATTTAACAAGGTATTTGTATTCAGTAACTCGATGTCAGACCCATTCACAGTGAATTTAGTTTTGTTTACAAGTTAAGTACCAGCTCAAGGAAAGTGGATACAAAAATAAAAAGAATTGCAGGTTCTCAATGGCTAGTTGTACAGAGTCAGCAATACATAAACAATATAAATAAATAGTGTGCATGAATAAATCATCTGCATGAAGATGAAAAAAAAATGAGACAATATCATCAATATAATGATGAATGAAGCTGGCCGCTATCCTGGAGAACCCTCCCACCCTTCTATGAGGAGCTAGCCAAGATGAGGAGCCCGTTCAGCCACAGACTCATACCCCCTGACACACCACTAGGCCTTGAGGCATGAGGCTCCACAACAGTGGGCAGGGACCGGAGACAGCAGCCGGAGAACTAACGGGAGCAGAACTCAAGAACTACTAGCAATGTATTTTTTTTTTTTTTTTTTATTATTATTATTGCAAAACAGAAATTATTAAAAGTCAGTACTCAACACATAATGCATAATGCAACTAACAGTCAAGGTGGTTTTAAAATGACATGCAAGTACAGAAACAAGACAAAAAAAAAAGTCTATAATAATATTTTAACCGTATACAGTGTATATCCAGCGAAATTAAGAATTATACAAATGCTTATATAGGACATACCCCTAATACCTATTTTCTAAAACCCTACACACATATGCTCCAGCTCGAACCCCCCCTCCTCCCGGACCCCTCCTTGGTAGTACCTCCATTATCCCTCACTCCTAACCAGACACTACCATTATAAGCTAGCTTTTATTCTCTCCACCACTTCTACCCACATTGACATTTTGGATTCGTTGAGACCCAGAATTCTTGCTGTAGATATTTCTTGATATATCACATCGAGATATGTAAGAGACCAAACTTTACGGCACATTTTTTTCCGGTTGAAACCAGCGTGATGCGATCAGTTTTTAGCTACTGTGATACCCGATAAGACCAATCTCTTTAGCTGTGGATTTACTGCAACTCAAAACATCATTTAAAAGCAATACAGAGGGGTGTACTGGTATATTCAAGATACGAGTTTTGATAATTGATGGGTCACATCTTTTCAGAATGCCTTAAATGGTGGGCAGTCCCAATACATGTGCATAAATGTCCCTTCGTCTCCATTGTACATTGGGAGCATTTTGAGTCCTGTTTCAGGCCCATTCTGTTCAGTCTTATAGGAGTCAAGTATGTCCTGTGAATATAGTTAAGATTGATTTGTTGATGGTCCGGGTTCCTTGATGTAAGACGGACATTTGCCCATGCTTCTTGCCAATCAAAGTCACTTTCCAGGTCTGGAATATCCTCCTCCAGACAGTGTCTAGTTGAAGGGTTTCATACGAGGACGTTAGTAATTGATAATAAAAACCTGATACAAACCTCCCAATGTTTCTCTTTCATAGAAAAATTTGTGGTATCTGTGGTGTTCTAACTGGTAGTGTAATGGAACACCGTGAGACTTCAAACATAGGCGTAACTGTATGTAAAAAAGCCATGTGGACTCGGTGAGGTTAAACTTTGTGCATATTTCCCATAACTACAGAAGCCCTGGTTATTAAAAATATCCCCTAATGAGTGTATGCCTTGCTCTTCCCATATAGGGAATCTTATAGGACGTTTTCCATTAAGAGTGCATTGTTATTGAATATGGGAGTGTGATTATGCCATTTTTGAGGGTTAGGATATTTTTTT
>NC_140167.1:25140778-25213404 GCF_963971535.1 Notolepis coatsorum | reverse complement strand
GGATGGTCGACTATGATTGGCCAAAATTTGCCGTTAGTCGACTATCGGTTGACAAAAAAAAAAAAAAAATAGATATAATATTTTTTTTAAAACAATTTACTTTTTTTTGTTGTAATTTTGTATCATTCCATTTGGGCTGTGGGGGTGCTTAATGTCTGAAGGAGTCGACTGAAGGCTTCTTGTCCAATACATCTTGATATTTGTCTAGTCTAGTGTGTTCATTAGATGGGTGAAATCCTCTTTCAGTGCCTCTGTGCCTGTTTTCGTAGGCAGTTAGCCTCTGGTATGCGTGCCATTAGCGTTAGCCACGCTTCTAGGCCTCTTTTCTTTTGGAAAGAATGATAAAAAAATTATTAAAAAAATGTATACATTTTTATTTATTTTGAATTTTTATACAGTATATTCGACTAAGAGGTTGGCCAGTCGACTACGGCTCCTTTCGACCGATTAGTCGACTAATCGACTAATAGGGGTCAGCCCTATATCTATTATGTATTTATCACCAGTAATAAATCAGAGCAAAATGATAGACCGTGTCTATTGGTTTCAGGGTGAAAGGAGCAGCATTTCTATGAATATCATCTCCATAATCCAAGATAGATAGAAGAACTGCTTCAATGACACCTCTTTCTGCTAATCATTGGGAAGTTAGTTATGTTCCTGTTTTTCTGTCACAACTTACTGGCAAGATTATCTATATGGTATTTAAATGTAATTTCCAATCATTTCAAACCTTTATTTAAACTCAAAATGCAACTGAGGTTTCCCTCATTTACAGTCACGTCAAGTGTTAAGAAATACATACAGTTAAGAAAAACATACAGAGTTAAGCTAAATAAATAAATAAAATCACACAGCATATACAATCATAACAATTAGACAAGTAAGGATAACAATCAATTAAAACATGTACAACTTGATTGACACTGTTGGTGATCAAGGTTTTAAACTCTGCAACAGAGAGGAGAATCTCAAGCTTTAAGGACTGTTGGAGTTCATTCCATGAGCTAGAGGGACATCGTAGCAAAATGCAGATTTACCCTGTTTTCCGAGCAAACTCGAGGGACCCTAAGGACCAGCCAGTCACTAGAACGGGTTCCATAGGTACCAAAATTCCATTCCAATAAGGATGTAGTATAAGGAGGTAGCTTACCAATAAGGGCCTTGAAAATCTACAAATACCAGTGTTTGTTGCGCCTCTCCATCAGCGAGGACCAACCTTCTCATAAATGACACAGTGATGATGAGTGTATGTGTCAGTGTATCGTATCTATCATTAATGATGAATCTGAGGGCAGAGTGATATACAGAGTCCAAGGATGTAAGGGTTGAGGCTGCAGCATGCCTATAAATGACATCACCATAGTCCATGACTGAAAACTGCTTTGACAACTCTCTTCCTACTAATCAAAGGAAAGCTGGTTCTGTTTCTGTATAGGAAGCCCATTTTCTGTTGCAACTTGGAGGCAAGGTTGTCCACATGGAATTTAACAAGGTATTTGTATTCAGTAACTCGATGTCAGACCCATTCACAGTGAATTTAGTTTTGTTTACAAGTTAAGTACCAGCTCAAGGAAAAGTGGATAAAAAAATAAAAAGAATTGCAGGTTCTCAATGGCTAGTTGTACAGAGTCAGCAATACAATAAACAATATAAATAAATAGTGTGCATGAATAAATCATCTGCATGAAGATGAAAAAAAAAACGAGACAATATCATCAATATAATGATGAATGAAGCTGGCCGCTATCCTGGAGAACCCCTCCAACCCCTTCTATGAGGAGCTAGCCAAGACGAGGAGCCCGTTCAGCCACAGACTCATACCCCCCCTGACACACCACTAGGCCTTGAGGCATGAGGCTCCACAACAGTGGGCAGGGACCGGAGACAGCAGCCGGAGAACTAACGGGAGCAGAACTCAAGAACTACTAGCAATGGCTGATCACTAAAATGCACAGACTACAACATATAATTTATGACATATATCATGTCAGTTAGGGTGCCTTGTGTATACTGCACCTGTGTATACCGTTTACTTTATTTACTCATAGTATATTCAGTGTTTTACTGCCCATATTTATTGTAACATATACAATAACTGATAGGGCACACAGACCCTCATCTGCACCTTTGATTACACTGCGTGTGTGTGTGTGTCTGTGTGTGTGTCTGTGTGTCTGTGTGTCTGTGTGTGCAGTGAGGTGTACTCACTGCATGTGTCCCCTTCGTCATCTGCGAGGGGGCAGTCTGTCTTGAAGTTGCACATCTTTCCCAGCGGGATCTCAGGGCCCTGGTGGCAGGTGTACCGTCCCTCTAGTGTGATGTTGGGGATGGGAGAGGATTCTGGAGGGAGGGAAAGACAGAGAGAGAGAGAGAGAGAGAGAGAGAGAGAGAGAGAGAGAGAGGAGAGAGAGAGAGAGAGAGAGAGAGAGAGAGAGAGAGAGAGAGAGAGAGAGAGGAGATGGGAGAGAGGAGGAGAGGGGATAGGGGAGAGATGAGAGGAGGGGAGAGGAGAGGAGAGGAGAGAGGAGAGGAGAGAGGAGAGGAGAGGAAAGGAGCGAGAGGAGAGTGGAGAAGGGGGAGGAGAGGAGAGGAGGGGAGAAACAAGACACAAATTATGAATAAATCATCATATATATACCACCAGATACACCAGTCATATAGCCTATACAGTGTTTGTCACATAGCAATTACCCCTGCAATTTATTTGCCTTGTCAAAGAACAGCAAGAACATTAGCTCTTCCCTTGTTTTTCACATTTCATATGTGAATAATTATGTGGAATAATATACCCTCCCCACCCGTGGTCATGTCCATTCCAATGCCTAGTTAATATAATTCCGTAAAAATACATGTTGCATACCACAGATGCTGGCTAATATAATGAATTTCCAATGAAAACAAATGAAAATGAAACCATTTTGAATGGAAGCAGCACCATGGCAAGGTATGAAAACACCATCACATCACAGTGGCATTTGTATATATTATGTATAATAAGAAAAGCATCACGATGAGAAATGTCTGCTGATAATAAAGCCCCAAAGGAATTTGTCTGGAAAACAGTAAACACAAGAAGACTATGGCCTGAAGGAAGACACTGTGTACATGTGCAGTTCAGTATATTAATGTCCCAGATAGGAAGCTTGGCTTGCAGTCAATTCAATACAAGCAACATACTATAGAAAGAAACACCATGGGCATATAATATAGAATACATAGTGCTCACCATTTATTTAATTCATTGTAACTTTTTACTTCAGCGCTGATCTTCATTGTTTGTTTGTTGTATTGGTTGTCCTTTTTTATCGCTTGTATTGTCTGTCAACTGACTGAACTGCTACTGGATACCTGAATTTCCCCAAGGGGATTAATAAAGTATCTATCTAGTAAACAAAACACCCCATAAAACAATTTGAGGTAATCCCGTAAGTACTATGTGGCAAACCATACTCATAGGATGCCATTGCATCAGCATCACAGACACCTTGAGGCAAACAACAGATTTGTTGTACAAACATTTGCATAATATGCTATAGCACTATGTGTCATAATTCCATCTTATTTTATAAATCAAAGCAAACTCTTTTCTTTTCCCTGCGCTGTGAACCATTTTAACCCTAGAATATGTTTGTGAATGAAATCGGTGGGCCCTGCTCAATCAACAGTGAAACAGTAACGTTTCAGGTAGCGCAGTAGTTAAAGGTACACTCTGTAATGCCATCAAACATCGACCTGTAGAGAGCCCTGGTTAGTATTGAAGGAGAGGAGAGGAGAGGAGAGGAGAGGAGAGGAGAGGAGAGGAGAGGAGAGGAGAGGAGAGGAGAGGAGAGGAGAGGAGAGGAGAGGAGAGGAGAGGAGAGGAGAGGAGAGGAGAGGAGCGAGAGGAGCGAGAGGAGAGAAGAGAAGAGGGGAGAGAGGAAACAGTACTTTTTAGGTAGTGCAGTAGTCAAAAGTACAATATGTAAAGAGCCCTGGTTAGTATTGAACCCTTTGGTTAGGTCTGATGTGTGGGTTGGAGCTGAGTGGGGATAGGGGGGGGGGGGTGGGTTCAATACTAGCCACATCTCAGGCTCTGCCAAGAGAGGTCTGGAGAAATTCACAGTGTAATAAGTTGCTAAACTCACCACCCACACATCAAAACTAAAAAAGTAAACAAAGTGCAATACCAAGCAGGGCCAAGACGATGTTTGACAGCATTACAGATTCTACCTTTAAGTGTAGGCCTATTTGTAATTGTGTAATTAGTGTTCCAGTGACCCGACTTTCCTCTGACAACAGTTTGTACATAATAGCTTAGGATGTTTCCACTTCTCTGACATCTGTGGCCAATGAGCTGTGTTGACAGCGTTGCACGATATTGGGAGGAAATGAACGACATATCCTGAGAATACTACACATTGCTCTTGAACCAGGATACACAACTACAGCTAGGGCCAGAGATACTCAGAGACTCCATAGACATTTATGTGGCTTTTTTTGCATCACTGGTACACAATATCCTGCGATCTTTGGACATGAGGATATGAACATGGACTATATAGACCTGTTCGCTGTATACAAACATACCGTGTTCAAGTCAATCAGCAATACCAACTGAGTCACGTGACTATGTTGCCCTGGACCTGCGCGAGCTGCTGCGCTAAAATAATACAACGGGGCTCTATGGAGAAACCATGACACTCTCTCCCTTGACAAAAAATATGGATTGATTGTTTAGATCGCTAGCATGGCTAACAAATACAAATATATTGTAGTCTCCCCCGTTGTTCTGACAAGGATTACATTCCTGCTCCGGTGATGCGCGCGCACACTGAGTTTGACGTATACAGCGAACAGGTCAATATAGCCTAACCCCCGTCTGACATCTCCCAGTCTATCTAACAGCACAGGACCCGGGGCTCTATAATGGTATGGTTTTGCATACAGTACATTACCATAAGACAAGGAACACAAGGTGTCACACACACACACACACACACACACACACACACACACACACACACACACACACACACACACACACACACACACACACACACATGCAATGTCACATATGATACCATCGTTCTGAACAACTGAGATGTAACCTGGGTCATTTGCATATCAATGCAAATCAGAGCACTGCTGCTATCTCCAGTCCAGGCTGTAAAATTGCCGATCATGATAAAGACGAAAACTAAGTGAGAGAGAGAGAGAGAGAGAGAGAGAGGAGAGAGAGAGAGAGAGAGAGAGAGAGAGAGAGAGAGAGAGAGAGAGAGCGATAGAGAGAGAGAGAGAGAGAGAGAGAGAGAGAGAGAGAGGGAATAACAGCTAGTGTACTTAACAGTGTACCTTATTTTCATACAGGGAACTGGAGGAGAAGTGATTGTTATCAATTGGGGAGGTGATTGGCTCCGCGCGCGTGTATATCACAGTCGGAAGTGTGTCGGAGGCCCTTCAGGGGGCGATAGAGAGGCTATATTGAGACCAAAAATGTGGAGCAATTGTGACCATGCTTAGGGGGAAATAACCTCACAGTCATCTGGCCATAACGTTCGTATACTTCCTTTATGAAATTAAAAGTCTAAAAATAAAAGATTTTCATAAAACAAGACTGGGGAATTCCAATTTAAAGTGGAAGTAATCAACGGCAGCATAACTGGACCACCTACCACTTTTAACATAACCTTTATGTTGAATGCTCCAAAACAACGAAATATAAGTATGTCAATAAATGATGTACTTTCACTGTTATGTGAAATAATTTCTACTTGAAATAGAATTCTTAACGGGGACTTTTACTGTGTCTTCTTCCACAGGCTTTGTACTGTATGTCACATTGCGTTCAGGAGTTGTATCAGTGCTTTGTAATGCACACGCAATGTATCTCATGTTACCAGTGGTGGAAAGTAATTAAGTATTTTTACTCAAATACTGTACTTGAGTACAATTTACAAGCTACTTGTACTTAACGTGAGTATTTTCATTTGAGGGAACTTTATACTTTTTACTCCACTACATTAATCTGAACCTATCAGTTAGTTGGACAATGCCTAGGCTAACCGGCACTGTCCACTTCCATTCATTGTGCTAAGCTCGGCTAACGTGCAGCCAGATAGCTTTCCACTGTTAGTTGACCGGTTAGTTCTTGATTCCGAAGCAGTGGATACAGCAACTCATATAGTTGTTAAATGCATTCGTTTCAATATTTCGTGGCTCAGGATGTAAAGCAGTCATCTGGTAATCTGAAGGTCCCCCCCCCCCCCCCCCCCCCCCCGGCGCGGGCAAAGACACCGAACGCCTAACTGCGGTGAGCGAACATCAGACATACGTTGTCAAGCACTTTGGATAAAAGCACTGTATAAATTCAGTCCTTTTACCATTTAATACTGAATGAAAGCCACACCGTCCGTGGCACTTGAAATTACCTACCTGGGTTCCATCCTAGAGGCTAATCTCTCCTGTGACAAAATGGCATCCAATGTAATAAAAAAAGTCAACCAACGAACTCGGTTCTTGTACCGGATCTCCTCTCTGGTAAACAAGAATACCCTGAAGACTCTGGCAGGAGCACTCATTCAGGGGTACTACGACTATGCTTGCACCTCATGGTACCAAAGCACCTCAAAGGCGCTAAAAACAAAATTACAAACATCTCAAAACAAACTGGTCAGACTACTGCTTGACCTTACTCCTAGAACCCACCTCACCCCTGCCCACTTTGACAACCTAGGATGGCTTAGAGTAGATGACAGAGTACAGCAACTTGCAATGGGCCTGGTCTACAAGATACACTACACGACCAAGGTACCCATGTACATGGCAAAATACTTCCCAAAGGTCAGTGAATACCACGATCACAACACCAGAGGGAGCTCCACAAATCATGTTAAACCCAGATTCGGCTCAAATAAGGGACTAAACACGTTTCGCAATTATGCCACATCAATGTGGAACGCCCTACCCAAAGCTGTAAAGGAATGTGGATCACTACCCACTTTCAAAACCTCTCTCAAGAGACACCTACGGGAGACTGCAATCCAACACTGGCCCCTGTAAATATCCTAACCCAACCCCCTCCAATGTACAGTCATTTACCTAGTATGGTCTTGTCAATAGTCCAATGTACAATTTTGTTTGTTTGTACAGAGTCTCCCCCCCCTCAATGTACAGTTTTGCTTGTTTATACAGTGTGCCCCCCCCCCCCCCAACCACCTCCAATGTAAATTACCCAGTATGATTGTCAATATCCCAGTGTACCCAACCCCCCCCACCCAACCTCCTCCAATGTACAGTTTCTACGTCAAATGTATATACTCCCTTTTCTTGACTCCTTCTGTATCACAAACAGTACTGTATTTGCAAATCTGGTATGTCATAAATGTATAGATGTAGCAGTACTGACTATCTGTATGTCATGTATGTCATATATGTCCTGATGAATTGAAAATGGGGGACCCTGGTGGAAACAAGACGAAAGTCTTTCTCTGGTCTGCATCCCCTTAACAATTGTGTGTATTGAGCTGTACTGTATTGTACCCATTCTGCAATCTGTTAATAAAGTTTTCAATCAATCAATCAAACTTATTCATATACAATATCCACAACCTATTTTTATGTCCAACACGTTGTGCCTGGGGTGAGGCCAAAGATGACTATTCCAACCGTGCTCGGATAATAGTTCTATTCTATTAATGAGTTCCTTGTTCTTTAATCATCATTAGCCAGTGAGTGGTCCTTAAGGCAAAGTGCTTTCATAAGTATAATAACTAAGGTCATAAGTCATAACTGGCAGCAGGAACACTTGTCAAAGCAAAACACTTGTTTCCTCCTCATCCACAGGTTTGAGGGGGGGGGGGGGGGGGGTCAATGCATTTACCTGCGGGGATCTTGCGAAAGGGGCCGTTTATCTAATTTTGGCCAAACTAATTATTCCATGTGGCCACCAATAGTGGTCCACTATTTTACCACAGGGAGTCTAGAGCAGTGTTTCCCAAACTTAGTGTTGCGACACAAAATGGGTCGCGGACACGTTTTTATTGGGTCGCCAATACATTTTATTTTATTTTATTGAATTTTTTTATGAAAAAGCTGTAGATGTGTTGATTCAGTTTGGCACCACATACTTATGTGAATCTGGGTTTTCTACTCTAGCATACCTGAAAAACAAATACAGAAACAGACTAAATGCTCAGCATGACCTCAGAATAGCACTTTCAAAAACCAAGCCCAGAATAGATCTGCTGGTTGAAAACTTCAACCAGCCACATACCTCTCATTAGATTGCATTGTGCCATAGATGAAACATTATACCCCTTCTAGCATGATGTCAGGTCAGTAGAATTTTAAAATAAGTCAGTACAAATTAATCAGAATGTTGCTCAATGTGGGGGTTTAAGGTTGAGGGACGGAGGGAGGGAGGGGGTAAGAAATGGAGAGTTGAAAAAGGGGTGAGAAATAGAAAGGAGAGTAGAACATGTTTGTTCATTTAAAAGTGTTACAAAATTGTATGTTATGAGGTGGTGAGCAACTTAACATTACACTCTGATTATTGCTGTGATGTACTTTTATAATTAAATAATAATCATATACATTTGAAATGCATGGTTTGTTGTGTTCTTTATCAGTAGTTTATAAATGTATGTTATGGCAATTCATGATGTATTTTTGTAAGTTTGGGTCCCGGGGAAACACCAAATTTCTCTTTTGGGTCTCGAGTTTGGGAACCCCTGCCTGGTCTAGAGAGTCACATTAACCAGAGGAGTAACCCAATTAGAATCATTTTCAGAAATATATAACTGAAGTAAAAGTACAATGACTTTGTATGTGAATGAACAGGTCTCACGCTCCCTCTCGGCGCGGCACCTCGAGTTGTTGGTATTGCTACAGTATGTGTGTGGGGGCACTGCATTCCCCCGACCCCTTGCCTAACACTTACCTCAAAATAACTCATCCTTACTAATCCTAATCTAATTATAATCCTTACCCCCTCTCTCCCTTGTGAGGACCAAACAAATTCTTCACGACCCAAAACATTCTCACATGTGTGCTCCTAACTACCACCATAACAAAAGACACACACGCACGCACACACACACACACACACACACACACACACACACACACACACACACACACACACACACACACACACACACACACACACACACACACACACACACACACACACACACACACACACACACACACACACACACACACACACACACACACACACACACACACACACACACACACACACACACACACACACACACACACACACACACACACACACACACACACACACACACACACACACACACAAATTTATATAAGAGTAGAGGGAAGAGGCAACCATTCTATTAAAATTGGGTTACATATACTGTATGAGCTTGTTTGTTTATGATTAATTGCTGTGTGGCCATACAATGTGGTGTTGCCATGTGTACTCAGTCACGCTCCACCTCACAGCCACAATGCATTACTTCTGCTCGCCGGGTCTCCTCGGTCTAAGACGTTGCCGGTTTGCGAGCCGGACGATTTATCAAAATAAAACCACAATAAAACAACAAGCGCCCCCCTCCGCTACACTGTATAGCACGCGCACCGGAAACCAAAACGCCACGAGACAGGTGGTGATATTTATCGCTATAGGAGAGGATCTGAGAGTACCGACCGCGCAGAACCCGAAGCGTCCGGTAGCAGAGGCCCCGCCGCAGTCAGACCGTACGGCTCTCCAGGGCCCCACCATGAGTCTCTAAATCACAGGTGCCGGGCGGGAGGGGAAGACAAGGGGATAGGAACGCGCTGGGGATGAATTGCCTTTGGGGAGTCGGCGCGAGGTTTGTTATCCACAGACCAAGGGGTGTTCTGTTTCTGTTCCAACCAGCGGTGGGGGGGGGGGGTGATGTACGAGCAGAGAAGAGGCAGAGAGGTGATGGGAGAGGTCACGCACGCACGCACACACACACACACACACACACACACACACACACACACACACACACACACACATACACACACACACACACACATGCGCACACATGCGCACACACACACGTCTCACACACACACACACACACACACACACACACACACACACACACACACACACACACACACACACACACACACACATGTGCACACACACACACACATGCGCACACATGCGCACACACACACGTCTCACACACACACACACACACACACACACACACACACACACACACACACACACACACACACACACACACACACACACACACACACACACGTCACACACACACACACACAAACAAACACACAGATAAATTACTCCTGCCCTTTACATTTACATCCAACACCAATCGGTATGTCCGCATGCAGAGTTTACCCTCCCAGCATCCTAGTCTTAATTCTGCATAATTACCAACCGCACCCATGTCCAGACACAAGCAGATACTTGTCTGCAGTATTCACACAGCGAGCGAGTGGGCGTATTGATTAATATAGACTAAAACGGACAGATGGCCTTTCCCCCGCTGATAGGTAAATGAAAACGTGTTATCTCTGTTATCTTCGTTCCCTTCCATTTCAGTCCTGACCGAGGACAAGACACACAAGGTATCTGTCTCATCAGGGTTTGAGCTTTGAGTTTGCGCGGTGCTGCCAATAATGATGGCGCCTCGGGGACGGCAGCAGCAACGTGGTACATTTATATTGAATGTGTGCTTCTCACAGTGTCTCGGCCTGTATGAAACAATCACTAACCGGTCATGCTGCTCACAGTGTCTCAGCCTGTATGAAACGATCACTAACCGGTCATCATTTATATTGACTGTGTGCTTCTCACAGTGTCTCGGCCTGTATGAAACCATTACTAACCGGTCATCATTTGGTAAATAGTTCAGCTTTTGCTCAATAATTCTTTGAAACAGGAGATTTTTTAAATATCAAGTCAAGATGATATGATGATATTTATGGGTTTGCTTCATTGAGGATGAGAGATATCAAAACGCTGTTTGCTTATATGAGTAATACAAACATTTTGGATTGATTATAAACAACTTATATACAGTTTCACATCATAACATCCTATGTTGCACTGTACAGAACACTTTTGGTTGCGTATTTCACTCTGTACGGAATACTGTTGACCCTTATTTAATTAAATTTAAACACAGAGATTTGCATGCTGCGGGCTAAATGTCCGAAAATGTGCTGGCTACAGGTATGTGCTGGCTACAGGTATGTGCTGGCTACAGGTATGTGCTGGCTACAGGTATGTGCTGGGTACATGTATGTGCTGGCTACAGGTATGTGCTGGGTACAGTATGTGCTGGCTACATGTATGTGCTGGCTACAGGTATGTGCTGGGTACAGGTATGTGCTGGGTACAGTATGTGCTGGCTACATGTATGTGCTGGCTACAGGTATGTGCTGGGTACAGGTATGTGCTGGCTACAGGTATGTGCTGGGTACAGGTATGTGCTGGCTACAGGTATGTGCTGGCTACAGGTATGTGCTGGGTACAGGTATGTGCTGGGTACAGGTATGTGCTGGCTACAGGTATGTGCTGGCTACAGGTATGTGCTGGGTACAGGTATGTGCTGGGTACAGGTATGTGCTGGCCACAGGTATGTGCTGGGTACAGGTATGTGCTGGCCACAGGTATGTGCTGGCTACATGTATGTGCTGGGTACAGGTATGTGCTGGGTACAGGTATGTTCTGGGTACAGGTATGTACTGGGTACAGCTATGTGCTGGCTACAGGTATGTGCTGGTTACATGTATGTGCTGGCTACATGTATGTACTGGCTACAGCTATATACTGGCTACAGGTATGTACTGGCTACAGCTATATACTGGCTACAGGTATGTACTGGCTACATGTATGTACTGGCTACATGTATGTGCTGGCTACATGTATGTACTGGCTACAGCTATATACTGGCTACAGGTATGTACTGGCTACAGCTATATACTGGCTACAGGTATGTACTGGCTACAGGTATGTACTGGCTACATGTATGTACTGGCTACATGTATGTGCTGGCTACAGGTATGTGCTGGCTACAGGTATGTACTGGCTACAGGTATGTGCTGGCTACAGGTATGTACTGGCTACATGTATGTGCTGGGTACATGTATGTGCTGGTTACATGTATGTACTGGGTACAGCTATGTGCTGGCTACAGCTATATACTGGCTACAGGTATGTACTGGCTACAGGTATGTACTGGCTACATGTATGTGCTGGGTACAGGTATGTACTGGCTACATGTATGTACTGGCTACAGGTATGTGCTGGCTACATGTATGTACTGGCTACAGGTATGTGCTGGCTACAGGTATGTGCTGGGTACAGGTATGTTCTGGGTACAGGTATGTGCTGGCCACATGTATGTGCTGGGTACAGCTATGTGCTGGGTACAGGTATGTTCTGGGTACAGGTATGTGCTGGCCACAGGTATGTGCTGGCTACATGTATGTGCTGGGTACAGGTATGTGCTGGGTACAGGTATGTGCTGGGTACAGGTATGTGCTGGCCACAGGTATGTGCTGGCTACAGGTATGTGCTGGCTACATGTATGTGCTGGGTACAGGTATGTACTGGCTACATGTATGTGCTGGGTACAGGTATGTGCTGGCCACAGGTATGTGCTGGGTACAGGTATGTGCTGGCTACAGGTATGTGCTGGGTACAGGTATGTGCTGGGTACAGGTATGTACTGGGTACAGGTATGTGCTGGGTACAGGTATGTACTGGGTACAGGTATGTGCTGGGTACAGGTATGTGCTGGGTACAGGTATGTGCTGGCCACAGGTATGTGCTGGGTACAGGTATGTGCTGGGTACATGTATGTGCTGGGTACAGGTATGTGCTGGCCACAGGTATGTGCTGGCTACAGGTATGTGCTGGGTACAGGTATGTTCTGGGTACAGGTATGTGCTGGCCACATGTATGTGCTGGGTACAGGTATGTGCTGGGTACAGGTATGTGCTGGCCACAGGTATGTGCTGGGTACAGGTATGTTCTGGGTACAGGTATGTGCTGGGTACAGGTATGTGCTGGGTACAGGTATGTGCTGGCCACAGGTATGTGCTGGGTACAGCTATGTGCTGGGTACAGGTATGTGCTGGCCACAGGTATGTGCTGGGTACAGGTATGTTCTGGGTACAGGTATGTGCTGGCCACAGGTATGTGCTGGCTACATGTATGTGCTGGGTACAGGTATGTGCTGGGTACAGGTATGTGCTGGGTACAGGTATGTGCTGGGTACAGGTATGTTCTGGGTACAGGTATGTGCTGGCCACAGGTATGTGCTGGGTACAGGTATGTTCTGGGTACAGGTATGTGCTGGCCACAGGTATGTGCTGGCTACATGTATGTGCTGGGTACAGGTATGTGCTGGGTACAGGTATGTGCTGGCCACAGGTATGTGCTGGGTACAGGTATGTTCTGGGTACAGGTATGTGCTGGGTACAGCTATGTGCTGGGTACAGGTATGTGCTGGCCACAGGTATGTGCTGGGTACAGGTATGTTCTGGGTACAGGTATGTGCTGGCCACAGGTATGTGCTGGCTACATGTATGTGCTGGGTACAGGTATGTGCTGGGTACAGGTATGTGCTGGCCACAGGTATGTGCTGGGTACAGGTATGTGCTGGGTACAGGTATGTGCTGGGTACAGGTATGTTCTGGCTAAATAGAAACATTCTTGCATATCAGTGCCCATGTTCATCAAATGAAAACTCTAATTTGTAAAATACTAAGCGTGTTATCAATACTTAGTCAGATAACATTATAAACTGAAAGTGTCGCTTAAGTTTCACTTTCACTTCTAGAGCAGATTTAACATCACATGAAGCAGAGAAAAGGGGCTCTAGAGATGCCACGACTCGAGGATTCGGTAGATCAATGTAGCCGCATAACGTTAAAGATCAAAGAAAGCATTCTACAGATATTGGTCCTCATTCTCGAGCATGTTCATGAGTACGAAATTTACTAAAAGTCCTCCTCCGGATTCCTGAGCGTGTGAAACGGTATCCGTAAGTGGCCAAAATCATCGCAGCTGGGTTCCCATGAATGAAAAACGTCACTCATTCTTAAACTGGAAGCGTGTTCTCGTACACCTTCATTTGTATACAGAAACGCAGCGCCAGCTCCTTATAAGGAGAGGCTATCCACTATGTCTGCTTCGTGTTGTTGACCCTTATGGGGGACATATTCAACAGGTAGCACAGAAGTGATTTGTGACCAATCAAAAAAAAAATCGATTAGATTCAAATGTATTGTCATTATACAGCACAAGTACAATACAACATCCAACCAGAGTGCAAATGTATCAAAGGCTTCATTTCGGCTAAATCATGGTGATTGTGGTCACTTAGATTCTACAGACATCCTCGGAATTAAATAATTATAACAATAATAATACGACAATATGAGTATCATTAACAATTACGTTTTACATTTATAGTCATGACTCAACGAACCATGTCAGAAAATAAATAAATTAAAATGATGCACTCAGCGCACGCACGCACACACGCACGCAGGCACGCACGCACGCACGCACGCACGCACGCACGCACGCACGCACACACACACACACACACACACACACACACACACACACACACACACACACACACACACACACACACACACACACACACACACACACACACACACACACACACACACACACACACACGCACACACACACACAGGGCCGGACTGGCCATCGGGAGCACCGGGAGTTCTCCCGGTGGCCTGACCTGGACAGATTAAAAATAATAAAAAAATTATATAATTACATTTTTTTTTTTTTTTTTTATTATTATTATTATAATATTTTTTGCCCACAGTCAGGCCACTGAACTTAGACGCCATTGTTTCTAGTTGCGGCGGTGCGATAGTTAGATAATAGGTGGGTGGGGTGGGGGGAACAACCAGGATTTCACTGTCTGCGACAGAGTTGGAGTAGTGTCTGACTCTCCCCCTCTCGCGGAGCATTCTCACACACACACAAATGGAGCCGTGCTGTGATTGGTGAATGTGATTGGTGGAGGCGGGACCAGGCCATACAACTGATTGACAGCGGAGACGGCGAATGGAATGGCAGAGATGGCACTCTCACGAGATAAAGCTGGGAACGAGGTTACACTGAGCCAGGTAGTGAAGTGGGGACTCGGGAGAGAGATAGAGCGAAAGTAAATGGCTAAATGGCTGCTTTTTAATAAATAAACACGTGGATGTTAGCTTGATTGATTGATTGATTGATTGATTGATTGATTGATTGATTGAAAAGTGTATTAACAGATTGCAGAATGGGTACAGTACAGTACAGTACAGCTCAATACATACAATTGTTTATTTGTTTATTGTTATTCGCACTTACAAATATACATTCTGGAATAAAATAAGTAAAAAGAAGAACAGTTAAAATGTGCAGGAAAGGTCAAAAAACCCAAGGGCTTATAAGCGACCTCCCCTCTTAAACCTATATAGGATAACTACACAAAAACAATCCCTCCCGTCCCCCCCGTCCCCACATTATGCACAAACACATGTGCATATCCCTCTCTCATACACACAGATACATACAATACAGCATTATATATTATATTATAATGTTGGGTAAAAGATTATAAAATTCTTTACACAAATACACATGGATACTATAGACTACAATTGTTAAGGGGATGCAGACCAGAGAAAGACTTTCGTCTTGTTTACATCAGGGTCCCCCATTTTCAATTCATCATAACATATAAGACATACATGACATACAGATAGACAGTACTGCTACATCTATACATGTATGACATATCAGATTTGCAAATACAGTACTGTTTGTGATACAAAAGTGTCCAGAAAAAGAGTGTATATACATTTGACGTAGAAACTGTACATTGGAGGAGGTTGGGTGGGTGGGGTGGGGTTGGGTGGCTGGGTGGGGGCTGTACATTGGAGGTGGGGGACACGGGACACACACATTGTACACTGTTTTATTTGAGGTTCATAACAGTACATTGTACTAAGCAATTGTTGGCTCATTAGTTTGTGATTTGCATGCACTAAAATGCACCAGAATGCAGGAAATTAAGTATTTGTAACTAAAATGTTTCTGGTGGGGGACCCCCAGACCCCCGCTTAAAAAGTGGCCTGACTGGGGATATATTTCGCGCTATATCTCCCGGTATGAATTATTTCCCCAGTCCGGCCCTGCACACACACACACACAGTTCTACAGTATGACAAAAACTTGAACAAGTGAAGGAGTACATGTACCTTGGAAGCTGGATCAGTGAAGGTGGAAGAGCTAACATGGACATTAAGAGAAGAACCGGAATTGCAAAGGGCGCATTCTGGAACCATAAAGAATTATTGAGACGAAACATAAGTTGGAAAACAAAGACCAGGATTTTGGAAACGTATGTTATGTCAGTCTTTTCATACGAAGCATGGACGCTGAATGAAGAGGCAAAGATGATGATAGACTCTTTTGAAATGTGGACGCTGAGGAAGATGCTGAAGATAACATGGAAGGATAAGATCATGAATGAGAAGGTATACTGAGAAGAGCGGTTATGCAAGGAGGACAGCTGCTGGAGAGGTTGAAAAAGAGAAAGATGGAGTTGTGCGGGCATGTTCTGAGAGGATCCAGCGGGGAGATGTTCAAGAAGGTGGTGATTGGGAAGGTGGATGGAAAGAGAGGAAGTGGAAGACCAAGAAGAGGCTGGGTAGACGACGTCTGTGATTGGAGCGGAGTGAGAGGCGGAGTCACAGAGTTGGAGAGAAGAAGTGGGGACAGAATGGGTTGGAGAGTGATAGGCAACCTTCGGAACGAAGAAGCCACCTGATGATGATGATGGTTCGTTGAGTCATGAAATGTAATTGTAAAACGTAATTGTTAATGATACAAATATTGTCATATTTATTATCATTATAATTATTTATACATCACCACGGCAACACTATTGGGTACAGTATGTGCTGGGCACAGCTAACTGGCCAGCGATGCTGCTGAGTGGTTCTTTTTCTGGTTTTTAGTAGCAGAACGTGAGCAGTTATCTCTGGTTTACAGTTTTGCTGAGAAAAGTCCACACAGCAAATATGAAGTATGAAAACAACAAACAATCCCTCAGCAATTCTTACTATTTCACAATTGATTCAGACAAATTAAGTCTACACAGCAAACATGACAACCCCAACTCACACTAACACCACCACCCCAGCCACAAAGTTTAATTTAAAGGACCACACCAGTGTAATTTAGACTTCGCACCATTACCAGAGATTGTCCCTGTGTTTAAAAAATGCTGTGTGCATACAGTACGTGTATTGTATATGGATGACAGATCTTTCTGCTCTATCTGTATATATATATACTACAACTCTGTACATACATCTGATTAACACTACACTCAGTAGTACTAATTTATATATTTTATACCCAGTTTAATCACCTGTACATTGTATATTACTATTGCACTTCACTGTTATATTTGCACTCTGGTTGGATGCCAAACGTCTTTTTGTTGTACTGTACTCGTGCTGTATGATGACAATACATTTGAATCCAATCTAATCGAATCTTCTTTAAGTTCGCTAACGTTACTCTACTGCAAACCATTCAAATGTGTGCATAAACCAGGAGCATCTGGGAGTTAACCTCTTAAGCATTACCTCCAAAACGAGGCAATTTTTGTTTTAGTTTTTGACAACTGCATACACTTTTTGCAAAGCTTTATATTTTATACTTATAGCACATGCATGGGCCTGGAATAATCACTTTGAGTGCTAATGAAACAGAGTAACAGAGGTTTGAACACGCTGAAGTAAAAGTTGTGTACTCACATTTCTGTTTAGTGGTTGCCAGATTCCTGTTTTTAAGTTCCAGCATAGAGGTAGTAGCTGGAAAACGCTGCGGTTCCATAGCCTGAAGTAATTAGTACAGGTCCAAATAAAGAGTGCACCTGATTAAATGCGGACGTTTGACGTGCAGGGCTTCTAGTAGAGAGTTTGTGAAAGTATAACGGCACAGTGATATTCACAAAAATTTATTACCTATACGCCTAGCAACTTCAAGCCTCATGGAGTATGTTCCACTGCTTTTCAACACCAATGGCAGTGTGAAATACCTTAGTAAGGTAAGCTCATATCAGCTAAAACACACGTACACATGTATGAACAATACAAGTAGTTAAAGACAGGGTTCAATCTCTCAACGGTTCAATGGCGAAAAGTCTAAATCAGACTGATCTGAGAATGTGTTTTTTTTTTCAAAGTGCTTATTCAATTTGTTTGTCCTGCCTGCTTTTTTCCCGTCACTGAACATCGAGTAAAACATTTTGATTTCAAAGACACTAACTCCTCCATTTGTCTAGCTATTCACAAGCCAAATAAATAATGCATGTTCATGCCCCAAAATTGCTTAGCTATAGCTCTCATTGTCCTGAAGATAGCTGTAAAGAAAAGAGAACTAGAGGTGTTTTCCCATTCAAAGCCGGATAAGACATCCTGTGTTGTATCAATTCATATAGTGGAGTATAAAATAAACATGGTTTATATAAACCACCTCCACCTTCACCACCACCTCCTCACCATGTGTAGCCCATCTATGCACGGGCTGTAGACATATAGACTCTGGATCTGAAACAAGCCACTTCTAGACACATGACTACATCACTTCCCTCGGGAGCAAGGGTTGAGAAAACAATCTCCATTTTCATTTTCCTATATCTTCGCAGTGTGTGGTGTTGAAAAATTCATTGAAACCCATTCAACTTACTACAGGCAAACAAACAACGAAACAGGAATGCACTAGAGATACCCACTGACTGTACAACTGCTCAGCAGAACGACAAGCACATTTGACTAAAAGTTGAAAGATTTGCCCGGCTTCCGCAACGGATTATACAACCGTTAGTATGAATATATTCCAGTGAATCAATTACCTCTCCCTCCTTATCTTGTCCTTTTCTTCCCTCCTCCCTATCTTTCCTATCTGTCTGTTGAGATAGTTACAGAATATTAATGCCTTGAAATTTGGATAGATGACAAATTCACTATCATATAGACCAGTGGTTTCCGAACCTTTTCATTCAGGCCCCACTTGGAAATTATGGTCGAGCCCCACCTAACCTGGTCCCCACCTAGATGTATGCTAGTATTTATTTTAGGCTACAAACATGCCATTTCCTCTACTACTAACAAGACTAGATTAACGTAACAAAACACAAAGACACAATTATAGTTTTATATTTTATTTTAAAATGAACAAAAGCTTGGCAAATGATCCTGACTTTGACATTGGCGTTTATCAGTTTTGGTGCTAAATTAATATTACTTTTCATTTATTTTCCATTTTCCCCTCTGGGAAATGGTGATGTCATTTATAGGCATGTCTCTGCCTCTACCCTTAAAGGGGAGATGAAGCATAGCGATATAAACATAGTCATAGCATCAAATTAGTATTTAGATAAACCACAGAAAAAATCACAAAAATAAGGCGTTTCTAAGATGTGTAGCATTTATGAACATGTGCACCGCCATTTTGTTGCTGACGTCACGGTGTTGGTTTGGTCTGGCTCCTGGTTTACACTGCTGGTTAGCTGCCTAGTAAACATGGAGTGTCTTGAAGGTCAGTCAGTAAATGCAACGTTGCCTACCAAACAACGGGACCGCAGTGGTTCTTTTTGTATTGCTCCTGGCTGTTCAAACAATTTTTTCAGTGTGAAAGAGAGAGGAAAGTTGGTTCATTTCCACAAACTACCAGTGAAAAAAACAGTGTTGTTGGCACATTGGCTGGCTGCACTCAAGCGGCGCGATCAGCCTGTTGGACAGGGAATGAAGATCTGCAGCGAACACTTCATTGCCTCGGATTATGTTGTTGAGGATGGGAGGTTTGTCCAGAAGACCACTAATCAGCTGAAGCCTGATGCGGTTCCCTCGGTCTTCGACAGACAGACCGGCCCAGGCAGTTCAACCAGCGTCGCGGAGCATTTAGCATACTGGCTACCTAGCTACGGTTCAACCAGCGTTGCAGAGCATTTAGCATACTGGCTACCTAGCTACGGTTCAACCAGCGTCGCGGAGCATTTAGCATACTGGCTACCTAGCTACGGTTCAACCAGCGTCGCGGATCATTTAGCATACTGGCTACCTAGCTACGGTTCAGCTAACTAGTCTAATGCAGCATTTAGCGAGCTGGCTACCTAGCTACGGTTCAGCTAACTAGCTACATGCAGCATTTAGCGAGCTGGGTTAGCCGGCTAGTTGGCTTTGAATCCCAGCTAGGTAGCCAGTATGCTAAATGCTCCGCGACGCTGGTTGAACCGTAGCTAGGTAGCCAGTATGCTAAATACTCCACGACGCTGGTTGAACCGTAGCTAGGTAGCCAGTATGCTAAATGCTCTGCGACACTGGTTGAACCATAGCTAGGTAGCCAGTATGCTAAATGCTCCGCGACGCTGGTTGAACTGCCTGGGCCGGTCTGTCTGTTCTTAGGGTTCCTCAGATTTGTTCTGAGCTAGGGAAGTCAGCCTTTTCCTTTGATGCCTCTAACTCATGGAATGTCCTTCAACTCACGCTAAAATTGGAGGTTCTCCCTTCCCTTGGAATGTTTAAATGTATGATTTCAGACCATTGTGTGACTACCTGTAACTGTTTTAGTTGATATTTTAAAATTACTTTTAAACGTTTTTAATTTGTTTTACTCTGGTGTTTAAATGTCTGTGAATATTGTTTTTATTATGTACTGTACAATCGTCGTTTCTGTAAATGAGGGAAACCTCAGATGCTTACGATTTTAAATAAAGGTTGAAATGAAATATTATTCTCTCCCCACCGTTCAATTTGGATTTAGTATCACCAGGCGTGCATAAGAACAGATAATGAAATCTACTGTACTTTTTTATTTTGACCAGGGTGCAACCGTTTTGAAACAAATTTCCAATCTAATTGTTGCTGCATGCTAAAAATAGGGAAGATAAACTAACTGCGCTTCAATATTTGTCAATAACTTTACGTTTTGTGGCTTATTATCCCGAATAATAAGAGTTATTAAAAAAATGCATACAGAACTATGACGCTTGAAACCCCATAGAAGCTTTCAGGAAGTGTAGTTTTGAAAAATACATTCATTCAACATAGCAGATCCAGAGCTATGGATGTCCTCTACAAAATGGCCACAAAAGAAACGACAATTCCCATGGTTCAAGGTTTTCCAAAATGGTCGCCTCTCATGAAATAAACAGACCATTTTGAAAAGTAAAATCTATCTAATAACACTTTAACCTATTCCTAAACTAACGTATTGATGATAATATACATTATAAATGCTGTTGTGACATGGTTATGATGTTTATACTTGAATACGTTTGAAAATAAAACAATACTTTTGTAGAACAGTCTGGAGATATTGATTTATGACATGATGTCATTTGCGGTCCGCCGACGGACCGCACGGGCGGAAGAGGCCTTCTGTATGATAGCATGGTATGACCTCAACTTGTGCAACAAAAAATACTTAACAGCCTTGTCAGAGTGGAAAGTTATTGGAGTAAGTCTTACTGACATCTACCATCAACAGGTTCTCAGGAAGGCCAATGAACGGATCGTGAAATGACAATGCCAACTTAATGCATCCTTTGTTCAAGATTCAATAGTTTTATTTCAAACCACAGTGTTAGCTTGGCTACATTTACCATTGTCCGGCAAAACAACATTTGAAAAAATAAATGAAATGGGAAAAGAGGACCCCCCCCCCCCCCAAAAAAAAACAGTCAGAAACTGTACGTTTGAAAGGGAGATGGAAGAAGCAAAGCTTATCCGTTTCCATCCCCCATCAAATAACTAATTGCAAGATTATATACTTCAGTTCCAGTAGTTGGTCTGCTATACTCCATCAAATGGACACTGAATCTCATTATGTAGATTCACTCAACATAAGATATGATATGTTGTTTCGTCTTGCGGTTTCACTTTTAATTTTGCGTTTAGACAAGCGTTTTGGGGTGGAATTCTCCGTGCAGACGAGGCTGTAACGACTCGAGACAACGGAGCCCCGCTGTCACACGATTGGCGCATATGTCACATGACGTGCTGTGAAGACCCGCCCTACTCTGCCTCTGATTCGCAGAGTGTGGGTGGGGAATGTGATTGGACCAAAGCAGAGTCACTCACAGACAGTGGGTCCAGTCATAATAGTTGTGATAGCCGCGGGACAGATTATTGTGTATTTAAAAGTACTGCCAATGTAGCCTTCAGGTGATCGCCATGGATAGAATCAGACATTCTTTGTTTACGCTTCTAGGCTACTGGCGCATGCCTGTGATGTAAGCAGTAGGCGCGACGAGAGCCTTGACGACCCTTTCGTCATCGTTTTATGCGGTTTGATAGTTTAGACGAGAGCGCAAAGGTTTACCGTTTCTAGGAATTCCACCCTGGAAGGTGGTCTCACTTTTTTACGGTTTCACCCCGTAAAAACACCGTTTCCGTATAAACGAAAGGCACATCTGAAAAAATATTTTTGCGGATTCACCTGCTAGCGTTTCCGTCTAAACGGGGCCTTAGACATGATCTATTGTTTCTGCACTTTACCTAGCCATTATCTATTGTTTCTACACATTACTTAGCCGTTATCTATTACAACTGAACTTACAACTGGTGGGAAGTTCTTTTTAACAAGATTTTGTATTGTCTGATTTGTATTGTTATGTTTTGATTTTGAAATGTATTGTGATTGTGGACTGCTTGGCTTATTGTGGCTGCAAACCAAATGTATCCTTGTGGGACAATACAGCTTAACTGAACTGAACACACACACACACACACACACACACACACACACACACACACACACACACACACACACACACACACACACACACACACACACACACACACACACACACACACACACACACACACACACACACACACACACACACACACACACACACACACACACACACACACACACACACACACACACACACACACACACACACACACACACACACACACACACACACACACACGCACACAGCTGCCCAACATAACAAACATGTTAAAAAAAAAACATGCCAAACCTAAATATACAACTTTGTATATCTGCCTACCTGCTGTCTACACACTGTTAACATACAAATACATACAACATCAACTATGACTGCTGCTATTGAAACTGGATGGCTACATACCCAGTGTGCATTATATACGCTTGTCACACAAGTCCTCATGGGCATATGTACGTATATAGTGTCACATTCTATTTATCTCATTCTATTTTCCCATATCTCATACCACTTTTACTTTCACACACAAATCCCAATTTTACATACATAGTGTTCTATCTCTCACTTATGTTATTCCATGTTTATTTACTTACTTATTTTCTTTTATCCTACTTTATTCAACCCTCTAGTGCTCCTACTGCTGAGCTGACCTGTTCTCTCGTCCAACACAATTCATTGGACCTTGTAAAATGGTAAATGGCAAATTTTTATATGGCGCTTTTATCCGAAGCTCTTTACAATGTTCCTCACATTTGCATCCATTCACTCACACATTCACACACTGACAGCGGAGGCAACCATGCAAGGTGCCAACTTGCTCATTGGGAGCAATTAGGGGTTAAGTGTCTTGCTCAAGGACATGTCGACACGCTGCCAGGAGGAGCGGGAATCGAACTGGGAAGCTACGGATTACCAGACGACTGCTCTACCTCCCGAGCCACTGTCCCCCCCCCCCCCCCTGTGTTAACATACATAATGACAAATGAAATAACCTTGAACATATCCTCTACGAAAGAAGCCTGCCTCAGAACACACCTCATTCACAAGCAAACAATAAATAAATTACATTCTGTTTGTCAAACCCCATTTGCCACAAATCTGTAACAACCTTTTTTTATATTTCCCATCATGGGGAATGTTTCCCTTTCTGCAATTCCAGTACATGCAGCCTATATGCCTTTCCATTAAATAACACATTTAAACCCCCTGTGGATTACCTGCTGCTCTCGCTCTGACAGCCAAAAAGAGACGTACAGTATATAACCCTCCTAGCAACTGGACAGCCAGCATCCCTGTGGGACACCTCTCCAGAATTATGGACCTCCGTGTGCCTAAATACACTGACATGCTCTCCCGAAACACAACTCATGCAGTTCAATCTATACAGTAAAACTCAAAGAAGAGTCGGCCTTGTCTTCCGGATATGTCAAGTCAAGTCAAGCTTGTCAAGTGCTTTCATTACACAACCAGTGTGTTCCGACATACTTTATGAAATCATAATCAAACAAAATTACTGTGTCAAAAGCTTTATAAACAAACAATGCAATAGTAAACTTTATAAACAAACAATGCAATAGTAAAGCTTTACAAACAAACAATGCAATATTTAAGGGGAACAACAGCGAATATTGTTTAGGGGGTAATACAACAAAACAAAAAAAAGCCACTGTGCTCATGCCTGTGCATTAATAAAAAAAAAATGCACTTCAAAACCTTTTTGGGAGAGAGTGTCATCAAAGTAATCTCACCAGAGAGCTCAACGAGGAAACGAATGGAGCATGAAATTACAGTGAAATAAAAACTTAAAATACATTATTCAATAATAGGCAGAGCACAATTTTCTGGAAGATGAAACGTTTCTAACCTACGGCAGGTATGTTTTAAATTTGTTGTTTTCCAGTGTCCATTGAGTTTAGCACCAAAGGGAAGTCAGGGCATCAGTGCAGACAGGGCTGGTTCTGTCTGCTGCACGGTCACGGCTTGATACATGTTTCACTAACTCTCACTGTGAAGTTCCTGACTGATTCAAAATGGCAGAATAGTGCGACTAGTGTCACCATTGCAACTCTACACAACACTGGACCTTGACTTTGCAAATGGGCCAAATTGACGAGAGCACCCCATTGTCCCGGAGCTGTGTATTTTTTATTCTTAGGCTTATTTTATTCTTCATTCGTGACTTGTTTTGTCTCCCTAAATGTTTACTGTTTACTGTGAACGATTTGTAGTGCCAAATTTCCCTCGGGATGAATAAAGTATTTCTATTCTATTCTATTGTCTGTAGCCTATCGCACCGTTCATCTGATGTAGCCTTTGTACTCCAACCACACAGCCCTCTGCCTGCACCGTTCATCTGAACCGCCTTCTCGATGAAGTACAGTGCAGGCTTTTTTTTTAACATGTTGTAGAACCTACTAAATAATAAAAAATATGTCTGTTGTTGTCTCTGTTGTCTCTTTAAAGTCGTTCCTATTGCTGACAGCCATTCTGAGAATCCATTCTGCCTGTGTATAGAGCAGAATGGGAGTTATATGATAACGGTATGATCTTGGATCTAGTCAGCAACCCCAGAAACAGTGTTCTGTACAAAGTGGGAGAGAGAAGTCGGACTGATATCATGCAGCACATGAAGAAAGTTACAACAATCAAATGTGCCCATATCCCAATTCAGACTGTTCCTCCCCGCCAAGCACTGTGTCTCCTGGGAGGATCTTAGCGAGCTTCAAACCTCCTAAATGTAATCTCCCTCTTACTAAACCACGGCAAAGACCAATAATACTGTTATTTCAGTCTGGAAGGAAATTATGCTTGATCGTTCCTAATCGACGTCGCTCCTACAGAGGTAACGTGGATGTTTCGGAGTTAGTGGCACAGATGACATGACTTTCTCTGGCCAGGAAAAAGGATCAAGCTCATTCTGTGAGTTCACCGTTTAAGCTTTCTGGGATAAAAGGGGGGCGATGGGAGGGACGACCAGGTGAGGGGAGAGGAAAAGGTAGAGGTGGGGGGGGGGGGACACACACACACAAGGCCTTGAAATAACTCACTCAGGGGGAAACATCTAAAACACTGGGTTGAAACAGTATGTCTATTTTATGTGTATCTGCGAATTTCATCAGTTTCAGTGACAATCAAACCGTAAACAAAAAGGCCTATTATATATCCTAATATAAACATATGTGATTTACTGTTCTATGCCTTATTTTGACTTTGTCTATTTTGCTGCTGTCTATTTTATGCTCATTTGTATGCTTATTTTATGCCTAACTTTATGTCTGCACTTTATGCACAGCACTTTGAGCTGCAATTCTTGTATGAAAGGTGCTATATAATAATGTTTTTATTAGGGATGTCCGATATTATAGGCGGATATTGGCATAAAAATTAGGGATGTCCGATATTATCGGCCGACCGATATTATCGGCCGATATCGGCAGTAAAATGTGATATCGAAAAATAGAGATATGTAATGTTAATTTTTACTTTTTTAATTATCATATTTTGCACAGATAATGCTTACATTTAGAAAGCCTTTTGAATGCATCCAGTGAAATTATTAGTTACCTGAAATTATTCCGTTTTTTTGGGGGGAAACCCTGCATATATCGGTATCGGTTGATATCGGTATCGGTATCGGAAATTAAGAGTTGGACAATATCGGAATATCGGTATCGGTAAAAAAGCCAATATCGAGCATCCCTAATTAAAATGTGATATCGGAAAATATCGGTATCGGTTTTCAAAAAAATTATTTTTATTTCTTTTGTCTATAACCTTTATTTACCCAGGCAAGCAAGTAAGAACACATTCTGATTTTATTTATTGTCAAAAGTATGCATAATGTTGTGTTAATTCCACAACAAGAGATAATGTTAATTACCTGAAATTATTCAGTTTTTTGGGGGGGGAAACCCTGCATATATCGGTTTCGGTTGATACCGGTTGATATCGGTATCGGAAATTAAGAGTTGGACAATATCGTTATATCGGTATTGGTAAAAAAGCCAATATCGAGCATCCCTAGTTTTTATTATAATAATTATTACTCACTCACACACAACCTACAACCGCTTTCTCCTGCTCATGATAATGTCTCGATGCTTACCAAGAATAGCTCTCTTGCTGCAACATGTTCTACAGTACGTTTTACGATGAATTGCAAATGGGGGACCCTGAGGTAAACAAGACGAAAGTCTTTCTCTGGTTGTGTGTATTGAGCCGTACTGTATTGTACCCATTCTGCAATCTGTTAAAAAGTTTTCAATCAATCAATCAATCAATCAATCAATCAATCAATCAATCAATCAATCAATCAATCAATCAATCAACGTGTATCTTATTATACTATATCCTGTGTACTGTACTCTTTCTCGCATTTTCTCACTTTGTCTGCCTCAAGTACTGTACGGTTGTGTTAAAATGCAGTCGAGGATAGAAAATAATGATGACTGCACCTGATAAAAGCTCAAGGCAATGCCTTTTTTCACTGTGCATCGTTGAAGTGGTTACATTGTTAAGACACCTCCCCGGTGCCTTGATGTCAAGCCCTTGACAGAAAGCAGACCAAAAGAAAATTATAATTGTAATAATAAAAGAAAAGAAAATAGAAAAGAAAACTCCACCAAGGGTGCCATGGGAAGCTCTGTAATGACTATGAAACAGACATGGTCCCTATTCAGACATCTGCAAGGACACCAAAGAATATCAGCTATCACGAAAATTATTTTTTTCTTTTCATCTTTGATGATGCAACACAAATCTTCTACTGAAGTAAAAGCAGAAAATACCCGCTAGACTAGCACTGAATGAATGAATGAATGAAAACTTTATTTAACAGATTGCAGAATGGGTACAATACAGTACGGCTCAATACATACAATTGTTAAGGGGATGCAGACCTGAGAAAGACGTTTGTCTTGTTTCCATCAGGGTCCCCCATTTTCAATTCATATAGACATTTATGACATACACAACATACATGACATTTATGGCATAGAGACATATAGGTATTTAGTACTGATACATTTGTGACATAGGCGGTATTCAAATATACAGTACTGTTACCCCTAGATCCTGACAGAGTATATACATATGATGGGGAGGGGACTGTACATTAGGAGGGGGTGGGTGGGTGGGAGGGAAATATACATACGGCGGGGAGGGAATATATACATGCGGTGGGGAGGAGACTGTCTATTAGGAGGTGGTGGGGGTTTTGGGCATTCACGGTGGCCAGTTTCGAATTGCAGCCTCCCGTAGGTGCTCTTTAAGGGCGGTTTTGAATGTGGGCAGGGATTCACATTCCTTTACAGCTTTGGGTAGGGCGTTCCACATTGTTGTGGCATAATTGCGAAACGTGTTTAGTCCCTTGTTTGAGCCGAATCTGGGTTTAACATGATTTGTTGAGCTTCCTCTGGTGTAGTGGTTGTGGTATTCACTGACCTTTGGGAAGTATTTTGACATGTACATGGGCACCCCGGTCGTATAGTGTATCTTGTAGACCAGGCCCATTGCAAGTTGCTGTACTCTGTCGTCTACTCTAAGCCATCCTAGGTTGGCAAAGTGGGCAGGGGTGAGGTGGGTTCTGGGGTTCAGGTCAAGTAGTAGTCTGACCAGTTTGTTTTGTGATGTTTGTAATTTTGTTTTAAGTGCCTTTGAGGTGCTTTGGTACCATGAGGTGCACGCATAGTCATAGTACCCTTGAATGAGTGCTCCTGCCAGAGTCTTCAGGGTATTCTTGTTTACCAGAGAGGAGATCCGGTACAAGAATCTAGTTTGTTGGTTGACTTTTTTTATTACATTGGATGCCATTTTGTCACAGGAAAGATTTGCCTCTAGGATGGAACCCAGGTAGGTAATTTCGTCTTTCCTTGTGACAATATTGTCACCCACTGTAACTGAGAAGCCGTCGGTCTTGCTGAGTTTGTTATTTGAACCGAAGAGAATGGACTCTGTTTTGCCCATGTGTAATGATAGTTTGTTATCAGCGAGCCATATGCAGATTTTGCCTAGTTCCGTGCTGAGGGTTTTTTCAACCTGCAATTTGTTCTTGTCAGAGACCAGCAGGGCTGAGTCGTCCGCAAACAGGAACAAGTTGCAGTCACAGGCTGACGACATGTCATTTGCATAAATTAGGAAGAGTAGCGTTGAATAGAATAGTACGGTGCCTAAGTTTCAAAAGTAAAAGTACATATTCTGTCAGGCGGTTTGTGTTCCAATGCTTGTTCTAGGGATGCACGATAATTATCGGGCGGATGATAGGAAGAGGGAGTTTTTCACAAATCCAGCGCTCCCTTTCTTGGCTGTGACGTAGTCACGTGACATTCAGAGGCAGCAGATAGTAAACAAAGATGGCGTCGTCGCACTTTTTCAAAGTTTCAGAGGAAAACAGTTCGCTTGCTATTTGTAACAAATGCAGAAGTTCCACGAGGAGGGAAAGGGGCAACAAGCTATAACACATCCAACCTAATAAGTCACCTGAAACATCACCACCGCTACGATGGTGTATTAAAATCCGACGACGCCGAGCAGCTAAAGGCTAAGCTAATCCAAAGCCAGCTGTAGCCCCTTCCGTGACTGCGATGTGCAAGCCAGGGGCTTTTGAACATGCAGTCACTCGCAGCTCCATAGTAGCCAGGTTAATTTGGACCACCAAGCACTGCGCGGCTTGTACCTATTGACGTTTGACGAGCGTTTGCAAAATTAAAGACGTTTGACAGAGATGATTTGTTTGGTTTATTTAATTCTTTTTGAGGCGTGCTCGTCCTATAAATGCCAAGTAATAGTTGTTTCATGGACCAAGACCACAACAGTCTCCTCTCCTATGGCGTCAAATGTTTTATCTGCTGACAAAGCACAATACCTGTTGGTTTTTAGTTCACTCATTGTTCAGGGAAACACATTGTTAATGACATTGACGGATTGTGAATTTTGTGATTGACTCAAATTATATTTATTTGGAAAAATAAATATAGTCACTTTATTTGAAGAGTCAAAACTGTTCTCTTGGCTTTGTTTTGTTCATAGTAGTAACGCTCATGTCATGATACATCTGGTTAGGTCAAAACTACAGGAATATACATAATTTCTTTTTATAATACAATAAATATATATATACATCGGTTATCGGTATCGACCTTGAGGAGCAGAAAGTTATCGGTATCGATATCGGGGTCAAAAAATCAATATCGTGCACCCCGCCTTGTTCAGTCTTTGACGCGCTGACCTCTAAAGGTTCTTTCCCTCTCATATGGCACACCGTTCCCTCTCGCACGTTGCCACAAATCAACTGACATCATTTCCCCCACGTGTCACGCCCACGCTGCCCGCATCGCTGGCTACTCTAAGGGGGGGGGGGCAGTCAGTCTGGGAGCTGCTGACGCACGAGGGCTTTGGACGCTGGCACAAGACAGCCAGTGACAACCACGGAGGAATAACGATGTTGTTAGTGTACTTTACTATGTTTTCATATGGCCGTTTGCTATTCGTCAAGCTGTCAAGAAGACGGATGGGAGAGGGAAGGAGGGTTGTTAGTCACAATAGACAATGTCAGGGGTACTGGTTCTCCAAGAGGTGCCAACATCCAGCAGCTAATGGAAGAGTAATTAACATGCAAACATGCTAGAGTCATATTCCCATGTATTAGAGCCATCAATCATCAATCAATCTGCCCCCCAGCCCCCCCCCCCCCCCCCCCCGACAATCACGTGTATCAAATTGAACCCTTGTATGGTGTACTTTAATTGGATTTCACAGGCTTCTGTGGTCGATGTAATACGATCGTGCGGTAGGGGATACATGGTAGGCTACATTACGACTGGGAGGTTGCAAAGGTCACAGGTGCCTTGTCATTGGAAACGGTGTGGTGATTGAAGCCTCAAAGGGGAAAATTGACATTTATTTTCTTTTTTTTCACTTGTTATTCTTCACCAATGCTTGCCATAATGTGTGTGTGTGTGTGTGTGTGTGTGTGTGTGTGTGTGTGTGTGTGTGTGTGTGTGTGTGTGTGTGTGTGTGTGTGTGTGTGTGTGTGTGTGTGTGTGTGTGTGTGTGTGTGTGTGTGTGTGTGTGTGTGGGAGGGAGGGGGGGGGGGGGGGTTCTGCATTTCCACTTCAACCGTGGTCAGTGAAGTACTGTACACAAACCCTTTACTCAAGTAGAGTAGAAATACCAGAGTAGAGTATAGTATAGTGCAGGGGTCTGCAACCTGCGGCTCCGGAGCCGCATGCAGCTCTTTAGCCAATCAGCTGGTCAAAAAAAATGTTAACTTTTAATTTTTCTTTCTTATTTTGGAAATCAATGTCATACTGTGACACTGAAATGAAAAAATATTTCATCAACAAAAATATTTAGTCCCCCCAGTAAGCTAACCATGGATAAATCCAAAAAAAGGAAAGTCTGAGGAAAATAGAGGGTTTAATTCAGCATGGACAGATTAATTTGCTTTAATGATGCAGGCTTACCTGTATGCCTGATATGTGGTGAGAAATTTGCGAACAACAAAACATTTACTTTTTATTTGATAGATTATCCACAAATAAGGGAAGGACTCAAATAGAGCTGCATAGTTCAGGGTTTTATTTCAAAGTAGGTCTACAGACACCAGTGTTTTGTCTCCTCTTCTGTGTTTTATTTAAAAATAGGTCTACACAGCCAGCCTTTTTTCTCCTCTTCATAAGAGTGTGAGTTTTTCCTTTGTTATAACAGGTAAACACAGCAATAGAAAGTCAACCTTTTTCTTTTTACATACATACATACATACATACATACATACATACATACATACATACATACATACATACATACATACATACATACATACATACATACATACATACATACATACATACATACATACATACATACATACATACATACATACATACATACATACATACATACATACATACATACATACATACATGCATACATGCATACATACATACATACATACATACATACATACATACATACATACATACATACATACATACATACATACATACATACATACATACATACATACATACATACATACATACATACATACATACATACATACATACATAAATATATATATTGTAGTGATTGTACATAATTCACACAAAACTGTTGGGAACTTTGGTTCCCCCCGAACGATATACCCGGTGGCACTTACTTCCACCGGCATTCATTCTAGCTATCGAGTAACGTACTGTAGCTTGTGGTTGTGCTGATGAATATTAAAGGAGTTACATTCAGCTTTGCAACACCGCCTCCGACTCCCGTCTCTCAGCACCACACTGGTGACACCGACGTTAGCCTCGAAGAAGTTTCCGAGACCTCAACCAACATGGCAAACAACGCCGTTTTTCTCAGACTGCCAGAATTTTGGGAGTAGTCGGCAGCAGCATGGTTTGCCCAAACGGAGGCGCAATTCGCCCTGCGTGGAATTGTTGATGACGCCGCAAAATATTCCACGTAGTCTCGAACAGCACTACGGCGGCGAGAACGGTAGGGTTCATTACAACTCCACCTGCCCAGAATAAATATGAGGCGTTTAAGACGCACCTTCTCAGAATTTTCGAGTTGTCGCAGTCAGAGCGGGCCCCACGCTTATTAGCTATACGATGCTTGGGGGACAGCAAGCCTTCGGAGCACATGGCAATGATGCTAAACCTACTGGGCGCCAAACAGCCTAATTTCTTGTTTATAGAGCTGTTCCTCAGGCACATGCCGCCACAGGTGCAGACGGCCCTTGCCAATATGGTGATTACTGATTCCCGTGCTTTGGCAGAGTAGGCGGACCGCTTCTACCTAGCCACTCGACACTTAGCCCCGGAGGTGCTAGCCCCGACACGAGCGCACACGCCCAGAGGGGGAGGGGCGAAGATGGAGACAGGCGCCACTGCCGCGGCCGACGGCAATAATGACACAGGCCTGTGTTATTACCATGCGCGTTTCGGCACAAGAGCGACAAAGTGCCGCCCACCTTCTATATCTTTTAAAAAAAAAATATATTCGACTAAGAGGTTGGCCAGTCGACTACAGCTCCTTTTGACCGATTAGTCGACTAATCGGCTAATAGGGGTCAGCCCTAGAACTTTGGTTCCCCCGAACGATATACCCGGTGGCACTTACTTCCACCGGCATTCATTCTAGCTATCGAGTAACGTACTGTAGCTTGTGGTTGTGCTGATGAATATTAAAGGAGTTACATTGAGATTTGCAACACCGCCTCTGACTCCCGTCTCTCAGCACCACAATATATATATATATATATATATATATATATATAATATATATATATATAAAAAATCTAATAAAAAAGAGGAATTGAAGCCAGCAAATCAGGGGGGGCAAGATGGCCGCTCAGCAGAAATAGCTGCAGAAATAGCTGGAATAACGTTTTAAAACATTAATAAAATTCCATTTTCCTGAAGTAATTTTTGAAATTTCAGAAACTGTGCCAGATAAAATGGGTACTTTTAGGAAAAGTCATTGAGTGACAGAGCTGGAGCTCAACCGAGTGACGAGGATACATTTATTGAAAATGCCTAGGGGTCATGTGACCCCTTGTCGGCTGTGCTAGTGTTAATGCAACAAGCTGTGTGCTATAAGTATAAAAAGTATAATAAATCACAAATTACTTTGGGATGCAATTGGCAGGCGTTTTATGGTAAATGTGGGGTATGCTTGGGGATAACTATATATAAAATGTTATACACTGTGTTATCTTCATTTTAAGGGTAAATTGGTTTTGCGGCTCCAGAGGAATTTTATTTGTGGGAGGGGTAAAAAATTGCTCTTTTGATAGTAAAGGTTGCTGACCCCTGGTATAGTGTAATACAGTATAGTATAGTACAGTACAGTACAATGCTGTATGGTACAGTACAGTACAGTATAGTGTAGTACAGTATATTACAGTATAGTACAGTAGTATAGGCAGTTTTGCCTGTCTGGTTTGCAGGTTGTCAACTCACAAATGATATGAGGAAAGGAGGAGGGAACACAAATACACACACACATACACGCACGCACGCACGCACGCACGCACGCACGCACGCACGCACGCACGCACGCACGCACCACACACACACACACACACACACACACACACACACACACACACACACACACACTCACACACACACACACACACACACCACACACACACACGTGGGCAACACACATAGACACAGTAGTAAAGAAAGCGAAGCAGCGCCTCTACCACCTGAGACAGTTAAGGAAGTTCAGAGTATCGGGGAAGATACTCCAGTCCTTCTACTCAGGAGCTGTAGAGAGCATCTTGACCGGAAACATCACTGCCTGGTATGGAAACAGCCGAGCGTACCACGGGTATTGCGCTACCTCCCCTGCAGGTTCTATACAACAAGAGGTGCAAATCCAGAGCCTGCAGAATAATGAAAGACCCCCACCACCCCAATAACAGCCTGTTCCAGCTGCTGAGGTCAGGCAGACGCCTGCGAACCCCAGCTACTAGGACGGAGAGGCTTAGGCTCAGCTTCTTCCCCCAGGCCATCAGAGCCTTGAACAATGAACATTGAGTGCCACAGAAACTGAACTATCCACACACAAGCACACACGAGCACACACACGACACGCACGCTGTGCACGCTCACACACTAGCAGCCACTTTAACACGAGCTTTAACACACTCATGCCGTACACACGCACACTTATGGCCAAGAGGAAAGGCCACTTTAAATTAGTATAACAACAGGAACAGTGTATTGCACTACTAAAGCTACCTAACATGTCCTATATGCTCTGTAAATACTATGTACAGATACCGAGATGTCACACCATGTTACCTGTCACCTGTTTATTGCACAATGTTGTTTTTTTATTGGATTCTATTATATGTTGTACCACTGTATTTTTATTGGATTCTATTATATGTTGTACCACTGTATTGCACATCGTCGCGGGCAAGACCACCCGCATTTCATTGTATACTTGTATGCTGTGACAATTAAAACTCTTGACTTGACTTGACTTGACACACACACACACACACACACACACAGAGGTGGGTTTATAGGATGGCAAGTGGAGAGACTGGGAGGGAGAAAATGCAAGGTGATAGGGAGAGATACAGTGAAAAGAGATACGTATTCTCTCTCTCTCTTCGCTCTTATATATATATATATATATATATATATAGAGGTCTGTGTGACTGGGCTTGGTCGTTATAGGTATAAATGATCATATATAGATATAGTGGTTATATGTATACATGATCATATATAGATATAGTGGTCTGTGTGACTGTGATTGGTGGTTATACTGTAGGTATAATGCTCAAAATGTCCATGGGTTACCAAGCTCTTGATTCGTATGGTATCTTTTAGAGAGAATTCCAAGTAGTCAAGAGCAAATAAACTAAAGGCAGATCTTCCTAGCCTGAGGGACCTGCAGCAAAAGCCAGTCATTAGACAATGTGCAGCATGGTCCAGAGGACCAATCTAGCATAGATGTGATGTACATGTAAAATGGCTGTTTTTCAATAAGGGCCTTGTAGATGAATAAATATATATGTCTATCACGTCTCTCAGACCCAACCTTTTCATACAGGATGTAATGTGACTGCTATAAACATCACCAGTAATACACCTAAGAGCAGAATGATAATATAGCATACAATGTTATTATATATATATATATAATAACATTGTATGCTATATTATCATTCTGCTCTTAGGTGTATTACTGGTGATGTTTATAGCAGTGTATATTAGGGGTGTAACCGTACACAAAAACCACAGTTTGGTACGTACCTCGGTTTTGAAGTCACGGTTCGGTACGGGTTTTCGGTACAGTGGGGGAAAGTTTAGCTTTCCATGTTCCACTCAGGGGTGATGTAGTGTGCAGTAACTAATTGTACTTGTAGGGCTATCAACGAATATTCTATATTGAAATTAATAATCGACTTGTAATTTTTTTTATAATTTTTAAATATTATATTAGATTGTGAAAAAAACTGCCACCGGTATATATATATATATATATACCCCTTGTGGCTCCCTAGGATTTTGACAAAAATGGGCCTTGGATCAAAGCCATATAATTTTAACTGTTTACTATTTAAAAAAAGAAAATCCCCATGATTAACATTAATAGCCAAATCTCAAGATATCTGTAACAAATTACAAATATTTCCGAATTTTAACCACTTCAATTCGTGTTCGTTTGATACCACGTCCGTCATATTCGATATTCATCATATTTCTATACATTTTTGATACCACATTACAGCGTGTGTAAACTCGACAAAATCCCTGTGAATAAGAATCTGCCATTATAAAAAAGAAAGGTTGACTAATTCGGTCAGAAATAGCGGAGACACTAAACGTTAGTAAGCGCTGATTATTACTATTATATTCTGCGGGCGAGCATTACTCAATCTCCCGGTATAATTCTGAACACAGATCGCTGTCGGCAAAGCACCAGAGTACTTCCGCGAATGGAGCCCTAGTGACAGTTCCGCATCGAAGCGGGGGGCCGGCCTGGGGGTCTCGTATGTCAGCCTGTGACACGCGATAGGGGAGAGGACGCGGAAGAGAGGTGGAAATGTGGTTGTTTTGTGTTGAGTGCTGTCTCGCACCGCATTTGATAATTCTATCTAGAATTGAACGAATGAGTGCAGATAAAAAAATGCCTTTTAACATGGGAGTGGAGCTGATGAAAACGGACGCCAGGCACAACGTTGTTACCCTATACTAATAACTTTTGTTTTAGAGCGTTTCAAATCATAATCTTTTGACATAATGAAAATATATGTAAAATGAAGATACGGACCCAATTTCATGAAATAATAATAAACACAGACACCGCTGTGCTCACACACACACAAAAAAAGTCAAGAAAGTAGAAAACGGTACCAGGGAGTGACAAGATAGATATATATATATATATATATATATATATATATATATATATATATATATATATATATATATATATATATATATATATATATATATATATATATATATATATATATATATATATATATATATATATATATTATTATATGTATATCATATTATATATTGTTATTTAGGTATATTGTTGTAAATAAATGTTGTTACTTACCCATGATGCATGTGATTATAAAAGAGCGGTGTGGGAGAAAAGCACCGCTGAACAAGCAGGCTACTGCTCGCACCAGAATTTACGTTTGCTTGGCCGAATATGTTTTTTTATTTTTTTTTAATCCTATTTTTCTCCGCCTGATTTTCTATGCTTTTCTCCCCATCCCAATTTAGTCGTTATGCCAATTCCCCCCCTCCCCTACCTGGTTGTTGTGCGCATGTTCCCCCTACTGGTCGGTACAAGGGAACCCTGAAGTCTACCACATGCTTCCTCCGACACATGCAGAGACAGCCAGCGGCTCTCTTTTCACCTGGCAGCGAGGACTCTCATTGGTGAAGTGTAACGCATGGGAGGTCACGCTGCCTTCACCACTTCCTGCCTTTCGCTGAGCAGGCGCCCAGAACTGACCTGTAGGTGTCGCTGTCCACAACGCCAGATTACCACCCATGACTTCCCTCCCGCTAACTCAGCCAAACGATTTAGTATGACGATCGGCCCAAGCCGCAGGCAATGCTGACTCCGGGAGTCAAGAACGCAGCATCTTGCATTGGTGACGAGCGCAATCTGCGCTACGCCACCCGACCACCCTTTTGGCCGAATATGTTTGACATGATGATTGACGGTAAGAGGGGCCCTCAGATTGGCTGACTGACCCCTCAACCAATTCAATAACTATGAGGGCCTTGATGAATACAGTATAATTCCACTACTAATTTGGCAGTCGTACTATTGGTCGCCCATATTAACTAATAACACCAGCTGGACAGATCAACCATTAACCGACATCAACAAGTCAATTGACCATTTTACACTCTGTACATTTTATTTTGCATAACCAACACTCGGGATAGCGTTTGAGATCGAGAGATGATAGGGGAAGCAGAGAGGCCTCTGAGGGCTATTATTACGAGGTCATGCAAAACAGCTTTCTGCCACCACCATTTGAATGAAATTACGGGTATGATTGCTCTGAGATTTGAATACAGACAAAGCGGCCTTTGTTGCAGTCGGAGCTGACAAAAAAGGTGCGGGCCAAAAAAAGATTCCCCCTAAAAATCAACAACAGCAAAAAACGGAGAAAGTGAGTCAGCATCGTATCATGTTATTGTGTCAGCTCTGTGACAAAACAATAAGAAAGGAAAAGAAAGAAAACTTTTCACAGAATTTTTTAGTCTTGGCCGGTTTGATTGGATAAAAAAAAGGGGGGGGGGGGAGGGAAAAAATATATATTTAAAAAATAAATAATAATTTGTACCCCTCCTCACTGGTGGAATCAGCCATTAATGCTTGTTTTATAGCCCTTACTCCCTGTGCTTAGCAGCTGTTTCAAATTCACTCCTGTCCTGTTCGTCATTCACCTTTGTTCTTGGCTGCTGCCGGAGGGGGGAAACTCGTAACTACCAGTCTGTTGTTTTTCATTTTTCTTACACAAACTGATGGTCCTTTATGTCCTGATGGAGGACATTTCATAAACCCAGGACCCATAAGAACATGGTTTTAGATAGATAGATATATAGATATACAGATAGATAGAGATAAACAGAGTTGTGAAACTTTAGAAGAGAAAATATCTGCACTAACAATGAAACTCTCACTATAGACTGAGTCAGTGTAATTGAAAGGAAAATACAAACATACACATTGTTAGCTTTTTTATAAAGTGCCTGCCCTTTTCAGTCTGCCCTTTTGGAACAGTTTCCAAGGACGACTTCTCAGATCGTTCCGTGTAACAAACCGTCTGGTGCATCAGGTTAGAGAAATGTGTGTGGAAATGAGATCACAGGGGCGACAGTGTCTCAGGAGGGAGAGCGGCGGTCGTCTGGTAGTCGGAAGGTTCCTGGTTCGATTCTGGTTCGACACCCGCTTTGGTAAAGCGATTTGGTTAGAAGCGTTATATAATTGCACCATTTACCATTTTTATTTGATCACCTCCAAAGACATCTAGAGCAGAAAATACATACCGACGCAGTGAGAAGCATGAGAAAGGATGGAATCCCAGTATCTGAGCAAACAAAGATTAGGAGAAAATCAAGATGTTGATAGATGACGTGCTGCTAGTCATTTTCAGATGAATGCTTCAGTGCTTCCTGTGCAACATGTATCATGATCACATCACGAAAAACGTCAGCCTCAAAAAACAGAGATAGCCGTATAACTCCACATGGTCGTGCCGGCATTAATATAATAATGGTAAACTTCTTAGTGTCCTATTCGTTTGTACTGTTAATTGATAGATTATATTGATAGATTGATAGATATAGGTTTTTCCAGTGCAAATTACAGCATGATTTGACATATTTTTTATGTATTTTTTTGTCTTTTTGATTAAATTTTTTAATTCAAAAGAGTATATTTGAATCAAACTTCTATCCCAAAATCTTTATAATATTGCTGTAAGGAACAATTTTACATTAAAATACATACGTATCATTTGTATCGTTGACAACGATATGGTGAAAACCCATACATTTGCATGGATCCATGACAGTAAATCTTGATATTTGGTACACCTCCCAGCTTTAATTCAAACCTGTGCTACAGTATGTTATTAATTCAAATATGTTTTATATTAGTTTCCACTGTTATTATTCAGTATTTTTATTCAAGTGAGCTGTGTCAGCCTTTTTTGTATAATTATTCTTTTTTCATCTTCAGATGCTGCACAGTGGAATACAGAGGCAGGGGGGTCTTGGAGACAATAGAAAACATTTTGGAGTGATCATCATCAGCAGGCACGTGCACACATAGAGCCCAAGGGGTGCTTGAGCACCTGCCCTTTTGAGCCTCATAAAAAAGTGCCCTTAAAAAAAAAGAAAAAAAAAATTATATCATTACGCATATAGACTGCCCTTCCAACTGAAAAATGTCAGGATAGAATCAAAATATTAGGTAAAGAGAGAGAGATGCCGCATATTCCATTGCAGTTTGCATGGCCTCCTCAGCGTGCCTCTCCACGGACCTATATATTGCGTGGGTGGTGATGATGATGATGATGATAGAAACCGCTGTGGCGCATACATAATGCTGGTATTACACTCATTGAGGGACACGAAGAAGTCAAGTCCGATGGGATTTGGGAATCTCAAATACAAATCGGGATTGGAATAAAAAATGCATTTATATTAAACAATACAGAATATACAGCACTTCTTGGGGTCTGTAGGGTAAGCACTTATTCCCTCCCCCCTGAACATTTATGGAGATGTATGGGCCTTTTAAGTCAGTGATAAAAGTGTCTTTCAAGGATAAGTGAGCTCCTGCACTGATTATTATAGTTCAATATTCAATATTTGATCACCAAAACCCCCCAAAAAGCATAAAAAGGGGGCCCCCCGCCCGAAAAAGGCGCTTAAAAATCTGGCTCGTGCACACAGCACGCTTGGTTAAAACACACACAGGTAAAGTGCCCTTAAAACTGCCACAGGAACCGCACAAATATAATCAGTGTCATGGCTTTTTCTAAATCGCTTCTGGGTGGTGTTTTTCAAACGCAGCATAGCAAAGAAGACGCCCCCCTACACACACACACGCATGCACACACACACACACACACACGCACACACACACACACACACACACACACACACACACACACACACACACACACACACACACACACACACACACACACACACACACACACACACACACACACACACACACACACACACACACACACACACACACACACACACACACACTGGGTATTTCTCTGGGTATTTCTCCTTTTACTTAAATATACAGTACAATGGTGTTTTAATTCAATGTATTTTCATAAATTGCTTATCGTGGAATGTTAATGTCATAAGTATAACATTTTCAGCTTCAGAAGTATCATTTGTTTTCAACTATTTTAAGTCACCCTCTCTGAGCACAGCCAACTCTCAGTAGGCTGAGCAGACGTGGCCTTCTGTTCACTAGACACCACATTTACATTTTACAGTAATTCATACGGCTTGCAGGAGGATATTTATTAAATTGCTTTTTATGATTCCCAATTTCCCATGGATATCAGAAATGGCTCGATTCTGTTGATATCCAGGGGGGAGGGGTAGACATCAATGGGCTTTACTCCCTAGCCTTCCCTGAGCCTTCCCAAGACGCTTGCCTTGTTTGTTTTGACGTGTTGTTCTGTTTCTCTGTCTGTCCATTGGTTGTTTATATTTTCTGTTTATTTTATACTATAGGAGCACTTTCTTTTCTTTTTTTAGCTACAGTTAAACAAGTGACAAGTGTCATGTTTAAATGTGTTATACGAATACCTTTGATTGATTGATTGATTTAGAATAATGGGGAAATCAACATACCTTCTGACATTTTATTTTAAATGCAATGGGATTGAAGAAGGAGCTTTTCATTGCACTGTATCTTTAAGTAAAGGAGCCGTGTGTACTCCCTCCAGCACTGCATGGAGGACCCTACCACTGTTGTGGGTTTAAATACCCTGGGGAGGTCAAGCTGAGGCACTGGCGCCTGCTATCTCAAAAACACACACCGCCGGCACCATCTGCAGATCTCCATGGAGATTTACAGTTGCCGGCGTTCCTCCACGCTGCCGCGCCGGACAGCCGGCTGGGCAGGCGGCATTCGCTCAAGAATTCAATTAACTGCAGTGGAGCCACGCTCGATTGGCCAGAGCTCTGCCCAATCACTATCGGCCCCTGTCAGGCCCCCGCGTCAGGAGGAAGCGTGCACGTGCGGCACCTGCACGGTCACCGTCACTCAAGTAGACTGACATCTGTCAGTGAATATTGCTTCTCTGTACTTCCCTGAAATACCAGTCACATGGTGTGATAATAGATGCTGGTCCGAGGTAACGCGACACCTTTGGATTCAGCGTACGCAGGAAGCTGAGTATAGGTATCGACTAGTACATGCATAATTACCCATCTTGAAATGACGGATGCTTGTTGACAATTTGCACATTCCTAGCTCCTTGCATTCTCAATGAGGGTAAAGGTGTTGATGCTAAGTGCCGTTAGTCATTTTCACACGTTTATTGAACTATTTCTATATACAGAAAAAATAAGTATACAAATTATCCAACATCTTTACCCTCATTGAGAATGCAAGGAGCTAGGAATGTGCAAATTGTCAACAAGCATGTGAGGTTTTGCCCGCTGCTCACTACCTTTTCTCTGTCTTCTTTAAGCCTACTGTTAGGAATTCCCTATTCTCTGTCTTCTTTAAGCCTACTGTTAGGAATTCCCTACTCACTCTCTCTAGCCCCCACCCTCTCGTTCCTTACCCTTAGTGGCCACACCTGTTTGATATTCTATTATCTCTCGCACCTGTGGTGGCAGGCTAATTAGTCCCCCTGTGGGCTTTAAATACCAGGGCGCTTCCCCTCGTTTTGGCGTGGGGTCGTGTTGTATACTTGCCGAGTCATATTCTCTAAACATCTAGACTCTTTCGGGAGATCCTCTGTCTGCCTATGCTGTTCCATTCTCCGGCGTCGAGATGTTTGCTCCAGCCTTCGCCTGCTGTCGCCGTTGCCTGAGAGTGGGACTGGTCTGCGCTCCCTAGACTTCCACGGGAGGCATCCCAGTCATCCACTTCAGACCCCCCGCGCAGCTGTCGTCCTGACGCACATCCAGACCAGCGCAGACGCTCTCCAGTCCACAGCGCGCAACGCGCATCTTCCAAGGACGCTCGAGCTTGGCACGCTCTCCAGACCAGCGCGCAACGCGCATCTTCCAGACCTTCGAGCTTGGCACGCTCCTCCGTACCAGCGCACTGACGCGCATCTTCCAGACCTTCGAGCTTGGCACGCTCCTCCGTACCGGCGCACAGACGCGCATCTTCCAGACCTTCGAGCTTGGCACGCTCCTCCGTACCAGCGCTCTGACGCGCATCTTCCAGACCTTCGAGCTTGGCACGCTCCTCCGTACCAGCGCACTGACGCGCATCTTCCAGACCTTCGAGCTTGGCACGCTCCTCCGTACCGGCGCACAGACGCGCATCTTCCAGACCTTCGAGCTTGGCACGCTCCTCCGTACCAGCGCTCTGACGCGCATCTTCCAGACCTTCGAGCTTGGCACGCTCTCCAGACCTCAGCGCGCCGACGCGCATCTTCCAGACCTTCGTGCTTGGCACACTCCTCCTGGCAGACGCACCCCGATGCGTCTCTCTGTTCCGACGCGCACACCAAGGTGTGGCGCGCCACTCTGTTCCTCGGCTCCGACAGTGGCTACCCGGTGGACGACATCCTCGCCACCGCCACTGTTTCCAGCTCCCTGTTCCGACGCGCACACCAAGGTGTGGCGCGCACTCTGTTCCTCGGCTCCGACAGTGGCTACCCGGTGGACGACATCCTCGCCACCGCCACTGTTCCAGCTCCCTGTTCCGACGCGCACACCAAGGTGTGGCGCGCACTCTGTTCCTCGGCTCCGACAGCGGCTACCCGGTGGACGATGCCCTCGTCACCGCCACTGTTCCAGCACTCTGTTCCTCGGCTCCGACAGTGGCTACCCGGTGGACGACATCCTCGCCACCGCCACTGTTTCCAGCTCCCTGTTCCGACGCGCACACCAAGGTGTGGCGCGCACTCTGTTCCTCGGCTCCGACAGTGGCTACCCGGTGGACGACATCCTCGCCACCGCCACTGTTCCAGCTCCCTGTTCCGACGCGCACACCAAGGTGTGGCGCGCACTCTGTTCCTCGGCTCCGACAGCGGCTACCCGGTGGACGATGCCCTCGTCACCGCCACTGTTCCAGCACTCTGTTCCTCGGCTCCGACAGCGGCTACCCGGTGGACGATGCCCTCGTCACCGCCACTGTTCCAGCACTCTCTCCCTCGGCTCGGACAGCCAGCCGCCCCGGTGGCGATGCCTTCGTTCCCGTTGCTGTCCCTGTACCATTACGCATGCGCCTGGGTGAGTTTTGATTGTGATGTCACTCACCCAGCGTAGTGCCCTTGCCCCCGTTCCCGCTGCTGTCCCCGTACCTTTACGCATACGCCTGGGTGAGTTTTGATTGTGATGTCACTCACTCAGCGTAGTGCCCTTGCCCCCGTTCCCGCTGCTGTCCCCGTACCTTTACGCATACGCCTGGGTGAGTTTTGATTGTGATGTCACTCACTCAGCGTAGTGCCCTTGCCCCCGTTCCCGCTGCTGCCCCTTTACCTTTACGCATACGCCTGGGTGAGTTTTGATTGTGATGTCACTCACTCAGCGTAATGCCTCTTGCCCCCGTTCCCGCTGCTGTTCCTGTACCTTTACGCATACGCCTGGGTGAGTTTTGATTGTGATGTCACTCTCCCAGCGTATTGCCTCTGTTAGTTAGTTTGGACATTTCATCTCCCAGCGTATTGCCTCTGTTAGTTAGTTTGGACATTTCATCTCCCAGCGTATTGCCTCTGTTAGTTAGTTTGGACATTTCATCTCCCAGCGTAATGCCTCTGTTTTTGGTTCTCACTTAGAATAGTATTTTTGGACTTTACATCTCCCCCTGTGTGTTTGTCACACGAAGATATTATTACTTTGTTCACTTTGTTATTTGGACTGTTCTGCACCTGCTCTGTTTTTTCCCTTTGTGCATTAACTATCTCCTCTGTCCTGCAGAGCGGCCCAGATGATTTCCACCAGTCCTCCCAGTTCCTCCCTGTTTCCCAGCCCGCCTCCGCGGGCCTCAGTCCCCTCTGTCCCTAGTTCTCCCTTTCTAGTTCCACCTAGTTCCTAGTCCCTAGTCCTCTATCCCTAGCTCTCCTAGTCCCTAGTCTTCTCTCCCTAGTTCTCCTTGTCCCTGGTTTACCTAGTCTCTAGTTCCTCTGTCCCAAGGCGTTCCCTTAACCTTCCCTTAGGCGTTCCCTTACTTTCCCTTAGTGTTCCCTTTTCCTGCCCGCCTCTTAAAGGCACCTTTCCTTCCCCTCATATTATATTCCTGTATTTGTGATTCTCCCTTAAAGGGACAGTGCCCTTTTCCCTGTATTTCCCTGTTGTTCAATAAATATCTGTTTCTTGGCAAACCATCATACCTGTCTTGTGTTGTGCGATTGGGGTCGGTTACAAACCATAACAGTACGACCCCACCAAATCGACGACCCCAGCCAGCACAGACGGTGTATGTTGAGTTTGCCTTTTTTTTTCTTGTTCCCTCTAGCTCCCCTGTTAGCCCTGTTAGCTTCCCTGTTAGCCCAGTTTAGCTTCCTTGTTAGTCCTGTTTAGCTCCCTTGTTAGCCGTTTACTCCCCTGTTTAGCTTGTTAGTCTCCCCGGTTAGCTCCCCTGTTTGCTTCCCGTTTTGCCCTGTTTGACCCCCCTGTAGCTAGCCATGCCCTGGCAGCTAACCCAGTCCCTCAGCAGAGCCCCTGTCTGCTAGCTTGGCCCCGGCTGTTAGCACAGCCTCTATGTTAATGCAGCCTTGCAGCTGGCATAGGCCCTGTAGCTAGCCAGGCCCAAGCAGCTAACCCGGTCCCTCTGCATGGCCTCCACTTTTTTGTGTAGTTTATCCCACAGCTAGGACTGTCCTTCCAGCTAGCTTGTGCTCTCATGCTGGTCCAGCCCTGTCTGCCAGCCTAGCTCCGGCAGCTAGCGCAGCCTCTATGTTGATGTAGCAGTACAGCTAGCATAGGCCCTGTAGCTATCAGTGCCCTGGCAGCTAACCTTCCCTCTGCTAGCCCTTTCCCGGTGCTACCATGGTTACCCCTTTTGCTACCCTGCTTGCCCCTCAGTTCTCTAGACCCAGTTCCTCTGGACCTGTTCTCTAGACCAGTTCTCTAAACCAGTTCTCTAGACCAGTTCTCTAGACCAGTTTCTCTAGACCAGTTCTCTTGCCCAGTTCGCTAGACTAGTTCTCTAGACCCAGTTCCTCTAGACCAGTTGCCCCTCTGCTACCCTAGTTACCCCTCGGCGACCCTGTTTCTTTTGCTAGCCCCACTCTTGTGGTGGCTTCCCCTACTGGCTTGGCCAGTGCCTTCGTTTTTGTCTTGTTTTGCCCCCTGCCACTCTGTCTGTATTTGTTTTGGGTCGCCGGGTGGCTCCCGTTGGAGGGGGGGATACTGTGAGGTTTTGCCCGCTGCTCACTACCTTTTCTCTGTCTTCTTTAAGCCTACTGTTAGGAATTCCCTATTCTCTGTCTTCTTTAAGCCTACTGTTAGGAATTCCCTACTCACTCTCTCTAGCCCCCACCCTCTCGTTCCTTACCCTTAGTGGCCACACCTGTTTGATATTCTATTATCTCTCGCACCTGTGGTGGCAGGCTAATTAGTCCCCCTGTGGGCTTTAAATACCAGGGCGCTTCCCCTCGTTTTGGCGTGGGGTCGTGTTGTATACTTGCCGAGTCATATTCTCTAAACATCTAGACTCTTTCGGGAGATCCTCTGTCTGCCTATGCTGTTCCATTCTCCGGCGTCGAGATGTTTGCTCCAGCCTTCGCCTGCTGTCGCCGTTGCCTGAGAGTGGGACTGGTCTGCGCTCCCTAGACTTCCACGGGAGGCATCCCAGTCATCCACTTCAGACCCCCCGCGCAGCTGTCGTCCTGACGCACATCCAGACCAGCGCAGACGCTCTCCAGTCCACAGCGCGCAACGCGCATCTTCCAAGGACGCTCGAGCTTGGCACGCTCTCCAGACCAGCGCGCAACGCGCATCTTCCAGACCTTCGAGCTTGGCACGCTCCTCCGTACCAGCGCACTGACGCGCATCTTCCAGACCTTCGAGCTTGGCACGCTCCTCCGTACCGGCGCACAGACGCGCATCTTCCAGACCTTCGAGCTTGGCACGCTCCTCCGTACCAGCGCTCTGACGCGCATCTTCCAGACCTTCGAGCTTGGCACGCTCCTCCGTACCAGCGCACTGACGCGCATCTTCCAGACCTTCGAGCTTGGCACGCTCCTCCGTACCGGCGCACAGACGCGCATCTTCCAGACCTTCGAGCTTGGCACGCTCCTCCGTACCAGCGCTCTGACGCGCATCTTCCAGACCTTCGAGCTTGGCACGCTCTCCAGACCTCAGCGCGCCGACGCGCATCTTCCAGACCTTCGTGCTTGGCACACTCCTCCTGGCAGACGCACCCCGATGCGTCTCTCTGTTCCGACGCGCACACCAAGGTGTGGCGCGCCACTCTGTTCCTCGGCTCCGACAGTGGCTACCCGGTGGACGACATCCTCGCCACCGCCACTGTTTCCAGCTCCCTGTTCCGACGCGCACACCAAGGTGTGGCGCGCACTCTGTTCCTCGGCTCCGACAGTGGCTACCCGGTGGACGACATCCTCGCCACCGCCACTGTTCCAGCTCCCTGTTCCGACGCGCACACCAAGGTGTGGCGCGCACTCTGTTCCTCGGCTCCGACAGCGGCTACCCGGTGGACGATGCCCTCGTCACCGCCACTGTTCCAGCACTCTGTTCCTCGGCTCCGACAGTGGCTACCCGGTGGACGACATCCTCGCCACCGCCACTGTTTCCAGCTCCCTGTTCCGACGCGCACACCAAGGTGTGGCGCGCACTCTGTTCCTCGGCTCCGACAGTGGCTACCCGGTGGACGACATCCTCGCCACCGCCACTGTTCCAGCTCCCTGTTCCGACGCGCACACCAAGGTGTGGCGCGCACTCTGTTCCTCGGCTCCGACAGCGGCTACCCGGTGGACGATGCCCTCGTCACCGCCACTGTTCCAGCACTCTGTTCCTCGGCTCCGACAGCGGCTACCCGGTGGACGATGCCCTCGTCACCGCCACTGTTCCAGCACTCTCTCCCTCGGCTCGGACAGCCAGCCGCCCCGGTGGCGATGCCTTCGTTCCCGTTGCTGTCCCTGTACCATTACGCATGCGCCTGGGTGAGTTTTGATTGTGATGTCACTCACCCAGCGTAGTGCCCTTGCCCCCGTTCCCGCTGCTGTCCCCGTACCTTTACGCATACGCCTGGGTGAGTTTTGATTGTGATGTCACTCACTCAGCGTAGTGCCCTTGCCCCCGTTCCCGCTGCTGTCCCCGTACCTTTACGCATACGCCTGGGTGAGTTTTGATTGTGATGTCACTCACTCAGCGTAGTGCCCTTGCCCCCGTTCCCGCTGCTGCCCCTTTACCTTTACGCATACGCCTGGGTGAGTTTTGATTGTGATGTCACTCACTCAGCGTAATGCCTCTTGCCCCCGTTCCCGCTGCTGTTCCTGTACCTTTACGCATACGCCTGGGTGAGTTTTGATTGTGATGTCACTCTCCCAGCGTATTGCCTCTGTTAGTTAGTTTGGACATTTCATCTCCCAGCGTATTGCCTCTGTTAGTTAGTTTGGACATTTCATCTCCCAGCGTATTGCCTCTGTTAGTTAGTTTGGACATTTCATCTCCCAGCGTAATGCCTCTGTTTTTGGTTCTCACTTAGAATAGTATTTTTGGACTTTACATCTCCCCCTGTGTGTTTGTCACACGAAGATATTATTACTTTGTTCACTTTGTTATTTGGACTGTTCTGCACCTGCTCTGTTTTTTCCCTTTGTGCATTAACTATCTCCTCTGTCCTGCAGAGCGGCCCAGATGATTTCCACCAGTCCTCCCAGTTCCTCCCTGTTTCCCAGCCCGCCTCCGCGGGCCTCAGTCCCCTCTGTCCCTAGTTCTCCCTTTCTAGTTCCACCTAGTTCCTAGTCCCTAGTCCTCTATCCCTAGCTCTCCTAGTCCCTAGTCTTCTCTCCCTAGTTCTCCTTGTCCCTGGTTTACCTAGTCTCTAGTTCCTCTGTCCCAAGGCGTTCCCTTAACCTTCCCTTAGGCGTTCCCTTACTTTCCCTTAGTGTTCCCTTTTCCTGCCCGCCTCTTAAAGGCACCTTTCCTTCCCCTCATATTATATTCCTGTATTTGTGATTCTCCCTTAAAGGGACAGTGCCCTTTTCCCTGTATTTCCCTGTTGTTCAATAAATATCTGTTTCTTGGCAAACCATCATACCTGTCTTGTGTTGTGCGATTGGGGTCGGTTACAAACCATAACAAAGCATCCGTCATTTCAAGACGGGTAATTATGCATGTACATATGTCGATACCTACTCAGCTTCCTGCGTACGCTGAATCCAAAGGTGTCGCGTTACCTCGGACCAGCATATTTTTATATATATATATAAAAATATATATATCTTATGTTGTAGTATGTCACAAATATCTCATCATCTTGCCACTATGCAGTCTTTCGTTTCTTTGCTCTTATTGACCTTCATACCTCGCATGCATAATGCATGAACCTGTCCGCGCAACCTGGTCAATGGGAGGCGCATTTTCGAAAGCAGCACAGCGCTTCCATCTGTGCAGGCTGAATAACAAATGACCAATTGCGACGACCCCCTAAAGTGAACCTAGCCGGGCCAGCTCTCACCCCCGGCCCGGCTAGGCGCATACCGGTCTGTGAAGTCCAAGAGATGTGAAGGAGGAAGCAGAGAAAAAAAATTTAACGAAAGAAAACAAGAAAAACTAGAAAACCATCCATTGATGCAGCACCAAAGTGTACAAAGTAGCTCCGACATCAAAGCGCCCCACAGATAGAGTGGTACCTACCGGGGGGCTTTTATTCCATGCCACAAACTCAAGCCCGCCCACCCCTGAGTCCTTGATGTCCCCTTTTTTTACAGGGGGGGTGGGGGGGGGGGGGGGCTTAGGTCACAGATGAGCCAGCTAGTGCGGCTCTCTCTCTCTCTCTCTCTCTCTTTCCCTGCTAAGAGTGTGGTAGAGGTTTTGCAGACTTTCTCTTTTTTGTACTAATCCTTTAATCTAGGAGTGCAGGTGTAGGCGACAGTGGCTCAGGAGGTCGAGAGCAGTTGTCTGGTAGTCGGGAGGGTTCCCAGGTTCAATTCCCGCTCCTCCCGGGGCAGCGTGTCGAAGTGTCAAGAGAGCATGACACTTAACCCCTAACTGCCCCCAATGAGCAGGGTGGCACCTAGCACTAGCATGCCCCCGCCATCGGTGTGTGTGTGAATGTGTGAGTGAATGGGTGAATGTGAAAGGAACAACAATTATAAACCATTATAGTACATTGCAACAGACTTTTGGAAATCATCTCTGGATCTCACTCTCATTTCTCGTTTCTGTAATATGATTATTAACCTAGGGTTAACCCAGCAAAATGTGTTAATTTCACGATCACTTCATTCACTAGAAGTTATACCCCCCCCCCCCCCCAAAAAACTGAATGTACCACAGTGATGGCTATTCTGATAGTGGCTTATCGTGGATGGAATGGGGAGGTCGTTGACGTGGAAAGTTTGGGAACTGCTGGTGTACAAAGACGAGTCTCTCTGGATATTAAATGGGGGGGGGGGGGTGTTATGAGCGAGCTGAATTGGTACACAGCTTCAAACTGTGTCCAATTTCAAGTGTTCGCTCTACAGCGTCTCTCCACATCAGCAACCTCCAAATAGATGCACATTAAGCCGTGGAGACGACATTTGATGAGATTTTGTACCCAGGGATCCCCATCAGAGGACTTTTTGTTATGAATGTTTGTTGAAATATGATTTGGTTTCAGGATCATATAACCGTCTCGTGTTGTGGGCGGTGAGATGACGGTGGGGAGAGAGTTGAAACTAAATAACATTCTAGTGATTTCAATAAAACAGTGACGTTACCTATTCCCCCTATTGCCTTGGGACCACCTAGAAAAATTCCTCAAATACCCGTAGAGGGGTCCCCGGCCTTTAAAGAACTGCCGTCAAATGAAGCTTAAAAGCATTGAATGGTCTGGATTCGCCTGTTCGAATCCAGCTCACAGCTCCGGGGTTGTCACCAGCTTGGCTGGCCGTTCACACTAATACAATTGGCAGTATTAGAGGGTGGGAGAAGCTGGCGGGGTGGGTCCGGGTCGTTGTAAACAGCGACTCCTACAGTTCGGTCGGGGCGCCTGCTAAGCACGGATAGGACTTGAGTGGGATAGTGTGATCCTTCCACACGCTACGCCCTCTCAATGAGAATCCGCGCTGCCAGGTGAAAAGAAGCGGTTGATTGGCTGGACGTGTGTCCGAGGAAGCACGTGATAGCCTCCACTCTCCCAGACCGACTGTGGGGGGTAAGTGCGCAGCGACCAGGAAGGGGATTGGGAATTGGCATAACGACTAACATTGGGATGGGAGAAAATCGGAGGAAAATGGAGGGGGGAAAAGATAAAAAAAAAAAAAAAAAAAGGCATTGAATGGTTTACCATATCCCACTGTAAAGACTGACTTTCAGATTCAGATTCAGACAACTTTATTGATCCTGCGTGGGGCAATTCATATTTGTAGCTTCACGAGTAACAAAAACAACAAACGACAAAACAAAACATCTCAATGACAGCACGGCAACAACAACATGCCATGCAATACACAATCCAGTAAAAGTCAAAGTAAAAACAGACAACTAAGTGTAAAAGGCTACTTAACATGACTACTGTCTGTGTTTAAAAGTCTGATAGCCGAGGGGACAAACGATTTGGCGTAACGGTTGGTCCTACTTGGTGGAACGTCATAACGGCGGCCAGAAGGCAACAGTGAAACACGCTGAGACAGAGCATGGAGAGGTTGATTAGTGATGCTTGTCCCCTTCTTGACCACCTGGTCAAGTCAGTCAAGTCAAGAGTTGTATTTGTCACGGCATACAAGTATACAATGAAATGCGGGTGGTCTTGCCCGCAACGATGTGCAATACAGTGGTACAACATGTAATAGAATCCAATAAAAAACAACATTGTGCAATAAACAGGTAACAGGTAACAGGTAACATGGTGGGACATCTCGGTATCTGTACATAGTTATTTACAGGGCATATAGGACATGCTAGGTAGCTTAGGTAGTGCAATACACTGTTACTGTTGTTATACTAATTTAAAGTGACCTTTCCTTTTTGGCCATAAGTGTGGGCGTGTGCGGCATGAGTGTGTGTCTGCTCATGTTAAAGTGTTAAAGTGGCTGCTAGTGTGTGAGCGTGCACAGCGTGCGTGTCGTGTGTGTGCTCATGTGTGCTTGTGTGTGGATAGATCAGTGTTCTGTGGCACTCAGTGTTCATTGTTCAAGGCTCTGATGGCCTGGGGGAAGAAGCTGAGCCTCAGCCTCTCTGTCCTAGTAGCTGGGGTTCGCAGGCGTCTGCCTGACCTCAGCAGCTGGAACAGGCTGTTATTGGGGTGGTGGGGGTCTTTCATTATTCTGCAGGCTCTGGATTTGCACCTCTTGTTGTATAGAACCTGCAGGGGAGGTAGTGCAATACCCGTGGTACGCTCTGCTGAGTGCACCACTCTCTGTAGGGCCTTCTTGTCCTGTGCCGTGCTGTTTGCATACCAGGCAGTGATGTTTCCAGTCAAGATGCTCTCTACAGCTCCGGAGTAGAAGGACTGGAGTATCTTCCCCGATACTCTGAACTTCCTTAACTGTCTCAGGTGGTAGAGGCGCTGCTTCGCCTTTTTTACGACTGTGTCTATGTGTGTTGACCATGTCAGATCCTCTGAGATGTGGACCCCCAGGTACTTAAAGCTGCTCACCCTGTCCACGGTAGCCCCGTTTATCATCAGTGGTGTGTGTGTCTCCTGCTGTCCTCTCCTGTAATCAACGATCAGCTCCTTGGTTTTACCAATGTTCAGGAGCAGGCTGTTGTCCTGGCACCAGCGTTCCAGTACCTCAACCTCCTCCCGGTACGCCTTCTCGTCGTTGTCCGAGATCAGCCCCACCACCACTGTGTCGTCTGCAAACTTCACTATGGAGTTGGAGCTGAACTTGGCCACACAATCGTGTGTGTACAGTGAGTACAGCAGGGGGCTCAGAACACAGCCCTGGGGGGACCCGATGCTCAGGGTGATGGTGTTGGAGGTCTGACCCCCCACCCTGACCGCCTGGGGTCTTTCACTCAGAAAGTCCAGTATCCAGGCGCTCAGAGCGGAGCTCAGACCCAGCTCGATCAGCTTGTCCACCAGTCTGTTGGGGACTATGGTGTTGAACGCTGAGCTGTAGTCAATGAACAACAGTCTCACATAGCCCCCCTTCTGACGGTCAAGGTGAGAGAGGGTGCTGTGCAGTACCTGGGAGACCGCGTCGTCAGTGGACCTGTTTGTCCTGTATGCAAATTGCATAGGGTCCATATCACTGGGGAGGGAGGCACAAATGTGGTCCTTGACCAGCCTCTCGAAACATTTCATGACCACAGAGGTGAGTGCCACCGGTCTGTAGTCATTGAGACATGTTGGGGAGGGTTTCTTCGGTACAGGGATAATGGTAGACATCTTGAAGCAGGCAGGGACCACTGACTCCGCCAGGGATTGATTAAATATGGCGGTGAACACCGGGGCTAGCTGGTTGGCACAGGACTTAAGTATGCGTCCTGTTATACCATCTGGGCCTGCCGTCCAGAGAGAACATAGGTCTCTCTGTTTTACTCCAATTATTTTGGAGCACACTTTTACAATGTACTGTAGGCTGTTCCTATCTTTAATAGATAGGCCACTGAACCAGCAGATAAAAGAAAAAGTTAAGAGGCTTTCAATCAAATAACTATAAAAAGTGCTCAGGATCTTCGCATTAACATTAAAAGAGTTCAGCTTTCTCAGCAGGTAGATCCTCTGCTGACCTTTTTTGACAATGGACTCTGTATTTAAGTTGAACTTCAGTTTACAATCAAACACAGTTCCCAGTTATTTGTACGATTCAACAATCTGGACGTCTGTTACGGTGGTGCCGCTTTGGTGGCATGATGTGGTGGAACTCAGTTTGCAGTGTAGAACGGAGAGGTATAACAGGAAACAGGAGACGGCGTAGTGATGAATAATAAAGGTCTTTACTTAAAACAGAAAACAACAAACACGACTGACAACAACGGTAACAATTAACAATGAACCAGCAAGTGACTGCTGGCCCACAACACCTAATATACAGACACTGATTAGAGACAGAGGGTAATTACAAACAGGACACAGGTGTGGTAGACAGAAACAACAGAACACAGAGCACACTGGGAAAAACAATAACAATTGAACAACAAGACTAAAACATATTTACAAAACACAGACAGGGGAACACAAGTCTAACAAAGTGGAGACAACAATGACAACACAGACAATAAACATAATAAACATAAATGGCAGTAAATAATAATAATCAGGTGAGTGAGCTGATGCCAGATCTGCATCAGCCCACCGGTTGGCAATGTTGTATTTTGAAGGGGTGTATGGAAGGGGAGTTGAGACGGTCCAACACCTGATCTAGCCGAACCGGGAGGAGGGTTGCCGTCCGGTCCCGCAGGACCGGATGAAGTGTGACAGATGTCCTCGTTGTGAATTACACTAGCTACACTGGCTTGATGATCGGAGTTGTGTCTGAAGTCGATTATCAGTTGATTATCATTTCCTTAGTCTTAGAGACATTGAGGGCATCAAAGGACATCTACGTCTTGACTTGTTATCCTCATTGGGACAGAAGTTCAGAAACCCTCTCTCTCCCTCACAAGGACGATTCTGATTTAGACATCTGTTCCATTTGGCGCCATGGCGATGCCACAAGCATTCTACTGGCTGTCCTGTGCCATTTAACACTTGCTCGATATATCTTGGAGTAGAAACTGGCTGTGTAAATTGCCTTGGAGGGGTGCCTGGTGCACGGTTCCTGTGCTGAGAGGGGATACTGCTGACGGCAGAGCCTTAGGGCTAGAGATTAGAGAGAGAAAGAGAGCAGCGTGGTTCAGTGCCGCTAGATGAGGTCTTAGCTACATGTAACTTTTGCTAATTGATGAGGCTTTTTTCCCTTCTTAATCCTAATTTTAAATCACGGTGGGGAGCAACATTTTTTTTCAATTATTTCTTTCTTTCCTTTTTTTTCTTTCTTTTTTATAGAGTTCATCCAGGGAGGGGCCCCAAGTATTAGCATAATAGCAAACTATTATACTATTGAACACTATTACACACTAATACAAAATCACACTAATACACAATATTACACTATTACACAATATTACACTATTACACTATCACACTATTACATTATTACACAGTATTACATTATTACACACTATTGCACTATTACACTATCACACAGTATTACACTATTACACAATATTACACTATCACACTGTTACACACTATTACACTATTACACACCATTACACTATCACACAGTATTACACTATTACACTATCACACACTATTACACTATCACAATAGTACACAATATTACACTATCACACTATTACACAGTATTACACTATTACACAACATTACACTATCACACAGTACAGTATTACACTATTACACACTATTACACTATCACACTAGTACATAATATTACACTATTACACTATCACATGACTACACACAGCATTACACTATCACACTATTACACTATCACACTATTACACAGTATTATACTCTCACACTATTACACGATCACACTATTACACAGTATTACACTCTCACACTATTACACTATCACATGACTACACAGTATTACACTATCACACTATTACACTATCACACTATTGCACAGTATTACACTCTCATACTATTACATTATTACACTATCACATTATTACACATTTTACGCATGAGGGCACGGTTAAACTAGACATGTACTGAGTCTATGACCTCCCATAAGTCTTCTGTTCATGAGATATGAAAGAGGGTGGGGTCAATGGACAATAATGTAAATTAATTAGGGCTGTCAAAATGTATGCTTTAACTTTGGAGATTAATTTAAATTAATTAAAATAAATTAATCTAGATTAATCTATGGAGTGAAAAATCTTCAACGTTCTGAACTTCCAGCAGTGTATTCCTTGTTATTTTTTTGCATCGACTCATGCACCTTTTTGAAAATCATCTGACATGAAGATGGAACACATTTTTGTTGTTAATATGATTTATATTACTATTAAAATACTATTAAAATAGTATTTGAATCTAAATATACTTTCTTTGTGTTGATTTTACATTAATTCCATGATTTTACTCAAGTAAATATCTGTTACAAGCTTCGGTCTTAAGTCGAAAAGTGCTATTTTGTATCTAGATTAATCTAGATTAATTACAGAAATTGTGAGATTAATTAGTTACGTTTTTAAAATCTATTGACAGCACTAAAATTAATTCATAAATGTTTTTAATGCATAGGTATATCAACAACAATATACCATGTTGTAAACAGGGGCCAGAGAGCTGATTACTGGAGGCTTTGAGCAGTGCTCTAGTATCGCAGCTACTAAAGCTTTAAGAAAACGTGTTCTTCGTTGAGCTCTGTCTTTTTATGCATTCCTTGCATATTGCTTAACTAACCAATGTCAGACTGTATGCATGGCTACAGAATTATGAGCCCAGTAGATACATTATGAAGCTAGAAAGATAGAATGGTAAAGGATAAAAAAGTATTTTGTGGGTGTATACAGAACTGGGTGTACATGATTTAATACAAAATTATTTTGTATTAGTATTGATACAAAATATCGGAGCAATAAGATATTGTTTGTTTTATAACAACAATTGATAACACTTTATAATAACACTCAGTTATAAGACCTTTATAAGGTATTTGTATATAATGAACTAATCATGAACAATTTGTAAATTTGTAATTTGTAAATGTTATACAAATATAGTTATAAATGATTTAATAATAATTTATGAATGTATATAAATGGTTTGTTCATGATTAGTTAATTATCTACAAATACCTTATAAAGGTCTTATAACTGAGTGTTATTATAAAGTGTTACCCAACTATTTATATTTGGGTGAATTGCACTTTAATCCTAAACTATTATATGCTAGGATTGCTTGTTATATATCTCACGAGACAGTTTGTGATGGGAAAGGGCAATGTGATATTTATATGTAATATAAATAAATGCATTGCTGTGCTGGATGAATTATAGATATGGGAGAATTGAGGGCATGTCTACAAAATTCTTCTGGCTAAGCCTGCAAGTGTACATTTCTATTTAGGATATAACGTTGAGTGAAGTGACACAGTCTGGCATCAGTCCCCGGCCTTGTTATATTTCAGGTCACACTGTGCAAGGCAAGCAATAATTGGAACAGAGAAATCACACAGAAAAGCAAATAATAGCGGTCTGAATCATCTTGTGGCCTGAATTTGATTAGATGTTACATCGCATATTTCAGTTTTTTGGGACAGTTTCCACATGGCCTGTGTAATCTCAGGGATAATATTGCATTTCCAAAGCGACAGTTTGGCTGCACGCCACTGACACTGATTCATTCAGACGTCTGCTATTGACCCAGGGATGAATATGTGAGGGGACACCGATAGCTTCTTGGAATTGTCTGGTGTTCCTCTGTACATTTACTTACAACCTTGCACTCAGTGTTGCATTCTAAAATAGGTTGCTAAAAAGGACTTCTTTCAATGAGCATATTCCATTTTAATTATTACATATATCATGACAATTTTACAATAATGATGATATGACATCACGTTATCACATAACGCCAACAAATCACTAATTATTGACAAGTGGTGCTAAATATGATGACGAGAGAATTGTTGTATTGGAGAAACTGAATCAATTGATACGCAATTCACTAGCTACTTGATAAACACAGAACAAGCAACACAAGAGAGGTTAGTTTCTGTACTAGTTTCTAGTACTAGTTTTTCCTTTATTTAAGTCAACACCATATAAGGTGGTCTCCGCTGGCCAAAGTGTCCTTGTCTTCCTACAGTGCTGATCTTAACACTTTCTCTGCCACGCTTATATCCATCAATGTTTGATCACTGCCACCAGTCTAAGCCTATGGAGATGTTTACCTTCTTTGCAGGGCTATAACTTTTTAAATTGTATTGCTAAATTGACATTACTATGGCCCATTCAACATCGATTATCTATCGTTCAGGATGTAGGAACGTTTTACTTTTTCATTCACACATTCATACAAAAATACCGTCTAGAATATAAATATGTTTTTATCGTTTTCTGCAGTAAATCCTAGAACGTGAGATATAGGCATAAATGCATATATACATTATCAAATGCCATTTGTTGCCGATACACGCTATATAAAAAAATTCCTAAACGTTATGACTGATCATGCGCGGGTGAACGGAGGGGGGGGGGGTCGTTTATAATTCCGTGATCGTCGTTAAATGATTTATGTAGTATGGGTGATATATAGATCAGAGCAGTTTGCATCGATAATAATAAACAAAAACGCTGAAACTCACGGCAGCCTACTCTTACCGTTGGGCGATGATACTGGAGCAAACAGATCCCAGTTATGTGATGGGGATCCAGGCGATCCATTTCCGGTTTGTATAATACTAATACACGCCCAAATCATGTGGATTATTGAGTTATGGCAACGATCCATATCCACGGTGTGTGTCTTGAGTCCCGCGACGAGTGGCCAGAAGGATTTGGGAGACGCACCGAGCTCCAACGGCCATATCCGGTTTGGCAACTCGCCGATCATCCACCAGGTGGCAGTATTGAAGCGTTGCAGAGTTGTGCTGAGTTCCACAGCATCAGCCAAGGCTCCGTGAGTGAAATATGAATACCATGGCGAAAATATGAAATATGATCAGAATAACGTTGTACGCCGTGATCTGGCAGAATTCGCATGAACTTGAAACCCGTTGTATGACGTTATTGGCGGAGAAAGTGTTAACATACAAATTATCAGGCTACATTACTAATGAAATATGGATAAAGATTCTATAATTATATGGTGATTCCAACCACACCAATCAGAATAGAAGCACTCCACGAGTGCCTATAAGCACAAAATGAGGATCTCTATGTAGCACGCAGTGAATAAAGTGGTATATGATGTCTTTGCTGGTGCCCAGGCTATTATGTACCGCTACGCTTTTGCTAGCTTCATATCGCACACGGGCAAATGAACATGAACTGAAATAAACAGACTCTCTATTGAAATTCTGAGAAGATGGACCATTTCAACAACTTCGGGGTAAGTGTTTGACAAATAAGTGGCCCGCATTTTATGTTTAGGTTAATATAAAACAAGTAAGTAAAATTAAATGACACAACGTACCGACACCCAGGACAGCGAAAGTTCATTTCAATCTATGTTAATTTTGCCCGGCTGTCATATGAAGCTAGCAAAGCGTAGCGGGACATATACAGGGAACCATCAAAGGACGTCAACGTCTCGCCTCACAGAAAGAGTAGGTTGGTTGGAGTAATTATCTCTCCTCAGATGGGGTGGTAGGGGGGAATTCTCATGGGGGGGTAACCCACAAGAAGCATGCTTGTGACCAGAGGGTCACCAGTTCCAATCCCTCTACTGGCAGATAAATCTATATTGTGGTGCTCAAGGTGACCTTGAGCAAGGCACACTCCAGTGAAGCTGCTCAGTGGTAAACAGCGTGTCAGCAAGACCGGTGTGATGCAGGACGGTTCCCAATGTCTGGAATAGAGTAAATGTGGAGCAGAGCGCTGATGAAATAGAGGATACGTGTTCATCAAATTTCTCAGCAGAAGAAAATTGCGTTTAAAGGAAAAAATGATTAAAGTGGAGCAGGATGAGGTGGAATAGGTGAGTTGACCTTTGACATCTCCAAATAATTTATTAAATGTATAAAACAGGAGCTCACAGACAGAAAATAAGTTGAGATAAACTCCTTAAAAAAGAATGTCCCTAGGGGCGGCTACGTGGTGCAGTGGACAAGGTGCTCACCACGAATACTGGAGACTGGGCTCGAACAGGTTTGCCTCCCTGTTAGAGCCCAGTGCTCCACATTGCTTTCAGTTTAGCTGGTCGTCCGCACTAATACACATTGGCAGTATTAGGGGGAGGGAAACTGATGGGTGGGGATCGGGCGTTGTGGATAGCGACTCCTACAGGTCGGTTGGTGCGCCTGCGCAGTAGAATCAGGAAGCGACTGGGGCGGGGCCCCTCCAAAGCCCAGACCCCTGACGCTGAAAGATCGAGCCGCGCAGGTGGAAAGATGCGACTGCTGTTACCTCGAGTATCGGAGGGGACTCATGCTATGTATGACTTAGTCCACATTGCAGCCGGCTTGTGGGAGGCATGAAACAGCGTTCAAAGACAGGGGAGGGTTGAATTGGATGATACGAGAATTGGGATGGGAGAAAAATAGAAAATGCCGTCTGCATACAAAAGTGCTCTATTATAAAAGTACAAAGGTTTTTCTGGTTATCCCTTTATCAGTCCAAAAGCACATCAGACGTCCTAATACATACACTTTATAATAATTTTTTGTTGTTTTTGTTATACATGCAAAACAGAAAATGGAAACAAATGTACTACATAGTACATATAACCCCCCCCCAGACACACACACATTTGCATGTGTTGTTTTTAGTGCTGTCAGGCAATTAAAAAAATGTATCTAATTAATTACAGGATTTGTAATTAATTAATCTAATTAATCGCATTTTAATCGCATAACCATTTTAGGCCTGATATTCTATATTCTATAATCATATTTCAAATGGCATGTGTCCGGATGGCAGAATTATCTACAAAACCTTCTGTTTAATCATATTCCATTTATTAATTTGCTTATATTTTTCAGGTCTGGTCAATTTTAGCATGCTGTTATTCACAGTCAAAGATAAACAATTTTTTATTGATATTCTCATTTTGTTCATTACAATTTACCCAAGCCTAGTAACAGACACAGTGTTTCTGATACTGGGAATACATTCCCTGAGATCCATAGATGTCCCTAGAATCAGATACCAAGAACATGCAAATGGACCATATTAAAAAAAAAGTCTGTACATGTGTATTCTACGTTCTTATAGAATGAATGAGATAAAAAAATTAAATAAAAAATGTAATACATTTTGAGTAAATTTTCATAACGCGATAAATTGCTGTGTAATTAATTAATCTAATTAACGCAATAAACTGACAGCCCTAGTTGTTTTTGTTGTTGTTTTTCTTGCATTCTTTAATCCTGTCTCTTGAGTTTATCTTCCTCCTCTGTGATAGTGAGAATGATGTGTGTCTCTCCCCTGCCCCAGTGCTCTTTCATGTATAGACTCAGGGGTGTGTGTGTGATGTGGTTTCATTGATTGCAATATTTCCTCCACCTGGCTGCTGTATGCAATCTGCACATGTGCACATTCACAGATTTATGAGTCTTTACAAGGGGGGGGGGGGGGGGCAATGAAACCTCCATCACGCCAATGGCCATCGATCAATCATCGTTATTGCCTCTCTTAGAGACAGCCACCGGACCCTTTTAAATTGGTTACAATTTTGACCTTCTCTTGGTCCCATAAAGTATTAAAAACACATCCTGCACTTTTCGGTGGGTTGACTTTCTAGTGACGTGAAACGTGAACGGTACCTCATAATCTAGGCATATCTTTAGTCAGTGTCATGCATGTAGGGCCTACTGTAAATGGATTTGAAAAACAACCCAACAGAGGCTTGTGTTAGAGATGTAGCGGGTGTTAAATGTGTCATATTATGGGATGTGACAGTTATGTATGGTTTAGAAGTCTGAAATGTTAGCTATGGGTGCTGGGGAAACACGTGTACTCCTGGCCCCCGGGGCTGTTAAATCCTCAGATTAAAACAAGCCATTCTGAACTTCCCCCACTCAGGATCCAGTTATACCGGGGACGGTTATAACACCTTCCCTTTAGCAATGTTCACTAGGACAGACACTTTCTTTGTATCATAAAATCCAATGTCTCTACTACTACTGTATAGGACGGCCGAAACCGGACCAATCTTTTGCCGTCGACTAAAACCACACTTCTTCAATCAATACCTGAAGTAAAAGAAAAAATAACTAAACTGTCTTCTACTATGATGAACTCTTCCACTAATTGATCTTCCTTGTCTATATTACTACCTAATATACTAATATCTTTACTATATGCACTCAACACTGCAGCAACCAAGTTTCAACACTGTTTGATGAACATGAGTTGTACCCTTCCTGCTGACTTGTCGTACAGAACTTGTAAGTCGCTATATAAGATAAAAGCATCAGCTAAATGACTAAATGTAAATGTAAATATTACTGATACAACATATTAAACTACAGTATATTGATAAAAGATGTATTGGTGGTATCATTCTCACTGGACAAATACCACCAGAACAGGAGCATGGAGGATGCCATCTCATCAGCGCTACACTCCGCCCTCTCCCACCTGCTCTACATCGACTTTAGCTCAGCTTTCAACACCATCATCCTCCAAACTCATCTCCAAACTTGGTGACCTTGTTGAAACCAAGGAACCCCCGACATCAACCCCTGGATCTGCAACTGGATACTTCCTATCCAACAGACCCCAGTATGTTAGATTAGACAACCTAATCTGACAACCTTTTACCGATGTGCCATAGAAAGCATACTCATTAACTGCCTCACAGTCTAGTATGGCAACTGCTCTGCGTGCGTGGTGAAAACTGCCCAGTGAATCACCGATTACATCACTCCCTGTAATTGAGGCTGTCCAGTACAAACATCTGATGTGAGGCACACAGTATCGTCAAGGACACCTCTCACCCCAACCACAGACTGTTTGCTCTCCTCCCCTCGTGGAGGCACTACAGGAATTTTATTTCCAGGACCAGCAGGCTCAAGAACAGTTTCTTCTCCTCAGCTGTCACCTTGCTGAACTCAGCGACAGCCGTGACAGGGACAGTAATGGTCACTTGCAGCTCATTCCATTCCCAAAAAAGTGCATAAGAGGAGAAAGCCGTTTTACCAAACTCTGTGTGCACCCTGGGTATAATTTGCTAGTGTAATACGATACAAGGCTGTCGCGCCACAAAAAGACTGCCCCCCCTAATGCAGGGTACTAAAGTCTGACATTAACCCAATTCGATATTCTTACATCTGAGACCCCTAAGGCTACTAACCCTATGCCAAAAGATATACATGTAAACACAAAAATAAAAAATATATCTCTTTGCGCGTTCACGTGGGGTGCAGTCCTTTTTCGGCAGGCAGTCCTTTTTCAGCACAACCGTAGGAGTATATATACCTTAACTTAGCATATACTCAGTCGATTTTTCATTTATGATATATTTCTTCTTTTATATATACACATGTTATACATACTACATATTATATATTACAATGCACTTTACTGCTCCTTTGCACTCCGGTTAGATGCAAACTTCATTCCATTGTACTCTGTACCCTGTGCAATGACAATAAACTTGAATCAAATGTAATCTAATCTCGGTTGTAACAAGTGAGGGACAGTTGAAATATATACCCCATTAATGAAGGCACGTCTAAAATTACAACTATTATCCATCATTCATTTGAAATTCACATTATGAACATTTTAAGATTGAGTGTCACACTGTAGAAGGCGGTGTTGTAGTCGAGTCACTAAAACCTCGAGTCCGAGTCGAGTCTCGAGTCCCAAGTGTTCGAGTCCGAGTCCAAGTCTGTGTCACCAAAGAAGAGCCTGAGTCGAGTCACCATTAGCCTAGTCCGAGTCCAAGTCCAAGTCATCAAGGTTGAGTCCACTCTGGCAGTCAAAGAGCTGACGTACAAATAAAAAAAGGTCTACATTAAACATAAATGACAGCGGTCACCATTTCAAAGGACGTTTATTTACTTGACACAATAGCCAAACAAATGCACTAGCCATCAATATCGTATGCCAAATGATTAGGTATGATATTATTAAAAAAAAAATCTATAAAAAAAACTAAAAACGGTATTTATCAAAGTCTGAGTCCGAGTCTGCACCTTCCGATTCCGAATGCAATCAATGTCTCCAGTCCAAGTCCAAGTCAGAGTCATCAGTGCTCAAGTCCAAATCGAGTCATGAGTCCTGAAAATCAGTCAAGGACTCGGACTCGAGTACTACAACACTGGTAGAAGGTCTTTCTTCTCTCCCAGAAACCAACAACCACCACCACCCCAGTCCATTCATCCCTAGACATCCAGCACTCTGTGCCCAGCGCTGGCTCTCTCCCTCCCAGCACCATCCCTCTCTGTCGTGACTCGTGGGTGATTGATGGGCCCGGGGACCCTCTCACGCCTCTGTGTACCCAATCATGCAGAGTATAGACTCACAGTGACGCTCCATTAGGGGCCCGCAGCGGCAGTATGGTGGAGACGGTTAGGGAAATGAGGGAAGATCGCGGGTTCGAAATCCCGACAACGTTTTCTGTATCTTGTATCAAGAGAAAAACATGCACGTCTTAGTGACCTTCAGAGGATTTAGAATAGTTTAAATTGGATGAAATCCTCACTACTGCCTTGAAACTCAACACTAGACCCAGTCATGCTGCCTTCTCATACACCTGTAAATGGTAAATGGCTGCATTTATATAGCAGTTTTTATCCAAAGCGCTTTACAATTTGTTCCTCGAATTTTACCCATTCACTCACACATTAACACACCGACGGCGGAGGCAACCATGCAAGGTGCCGACCTGCTCATCGGGAGCAATTAGGGGTTAAGTGTCTTGCTCAAGGACACTTTGACATGCTGCCCGAGCCACTGTCGCACCTGTAGTGAAGAACTTTAATTACTTGGGGATTGATGTCTATCCATCATTAGGCAACATCACTACCAAAAACATTTGAGCTATATAGACCTAGAAAGAAGACCCCATCTTCCTCACTCACTGCAGAACCTGTGTCTCTATTATTGACGTTTTGCGACGGGTGAACTTTCTCTCTTCTACGTTACCCCTTACGGGACAAGCTACATTCACGCATCTCCAAATTCGCATGAGGGGTGAGGTGTCCTCGACTCAAGATGTTGCTTTACAAATTGTAAAGCGCTTTGGATAAAAGCGCTATATAAAAATGCAGCCATTTATGAATGCAGCCAAGATGTCGACCTTGCAACACCACAGATCTGAGGGTGGTCTCTCGGTCCCAAACATTTCAAACACAACTTTTGTACTTCGTCCATCAGCATGGTTCAACCCGAACACGTCGGCCTCTTAGAGGAGAGGCTCTCCTTTCCCCGCAGGCTGCGAGATCTGGTTCACGCTGCTATACCACTTAAACGCTCCGAGCTATGTCTAGGACTGTTGTTTCCCACCTTCTCACTGTGCGCCGTGCAGCAGAGAAAACCACCAAAACAGCTCAAAAGTGGCATTTTAACCTCTTAACCCTCATGTTGTGTTAGGAATTGGCACCACTGACTGTTGTTAGAGGGTCAATGTTGACCCGGGGTCTAACTCAGTCCTGACCACTAAAAAGAAAGGAGTATCACTCAATATAGTTAATACTACATCCTAACTAACATTATATGCATTCATAACCATATAATCCCATTGTAATTTGATTTTATGGCCCCCGAGACACATGTCCCTTATTTTAAGATGAAAATGAGGTTGTTCAATCATAATATACTAAATGTGAAACCCATAGATAATAATGTTTTCTGACTATAATAGAACAATATTAGAATATAACTTCTGAAAAAAAGTTTAATATATTTATTATTCTTTTATTTATTTATATTTAGTATAGTTAGTATAGTATAGTTTTACCTTGCCGGGTCAAGAATGACCCTAACACCACAGTCGTACCTTTTTTTCTGCAGATACCTTCAGAATATTCAAAATGGTGAAACATAGTTTTGCTGTGCTTATATGTGTTGTGGAGGATATCATAAAGCCTTGTTCTAATAAAATCAACTACACGGTAGTTATTACATATTATCACCTTGAAACGGCTCGCTGGAGACCCTAACATGTTACGACCAGAGGGGAGGAAAGTAGAACCCAATATGCGGATAGACCGGAGAGCATCGAAACTGCAGAATGACTGGTGAATGGAGGAAACGGAGACGACAGTTTGCTCTTCTCAGATACTGATCTATTTATTAGAGAATAACTAGAGCCATGAATAATAGTACGGGAACAAACAAAACAAAAGGCACAGCAGCGCTGGCAGAATATACAAAACAAACTAGTAACACGAGAAAACAAAGATGCACAAAACGGAATACTAAGCTTACTTACAATGACTCAATACAAAGACAACAAGGCAAGGGAGACGACAGGAGACACGGAACACTGAGGTAACTGGAGGAAATGACGCCACGACGAGGAGAGGAAGACACACTTAAATACCAGACTAATCATGATTGGCAACAGCTGGCCAAGCCAGTCTAAAAACACAAACATTTAACCACTAGACACATAAGCATAATTACAAAACACAACCAGACAGGGGAAACATCACACCAGGGAAGGGAACGTCAACACACATAATGAAATCACATTAAACAAACAATTGATTACATTATTTACAATTATCAGAACAGGCACGATGGCCGCCTGCACCATCTGATGGACTCTCTGATGGTACCCACTAGAGGGCGCCATGAGACTGGAGGGAGGTAGGACTCCAATGTTACTTCTCCCATCACAGCCCAACAGAGGGCTGAGTATGGGATCGTTACACTAACACCACATAAGGGTTAAGCTCGAGCGGTCCGGTGGTGGACCGCAAATGACATCACACCATAAATCCATCTCTACAGACTGTATGAATTAATGTTGGAAGGGGTAGATTTGGCCCGAGCCATAGATGTGCGACTTGGCTATAATAAGGTAATTTATAGACCTATAATCTATAATCATATTTCAAATTGCTTGTGTCCGGATGGCAGAATTCAGTACTGTATCTACAAAATCTTCTGTTTAATCATCTTCCCTTTATAAATGTTCTTAGATTATTTGGACACGTGATCTCAAGAAGGTGCTGAATGAGCTCATTGGCGATTTTAGCATGGTTTTATTCACAGTCAAAGATGAAATAATAAAAATGTTTTATTGATATTCTCCTTTGGTTCATTACAATTTACTCAAACCTAGTAACAGACACAATATTTCGGACACTGGGAATACATTCCCTGAGATCGATAGATGTACCTACAAGGTGCAAATGGACCTTGTAGAAGTGGAGCAATCTTCCATTTACTTAGGTATGTATTTTAGGCAGATTTTCAGAAAATAGGGCTAGGGCTTAAGAGGTTAATAGAACCAACTACTCACCTGGAGTGACAGTGTGTCGCTACAAATAACCTGTCTGGGTTCACTTTCTTTCTGTGTCTCCAGTTAAGGTCCTCCACAAGGACATAATGGTGTCCTATGGAATACACAACTCATCCCTCACACTCTGCATAGTAAGGTAAAATAAGGCAAAATAAATGGTAAATGGACTGTATTTATATAGCACACTAAGGTGCCAACCTGCAGTTCATCAGGAGCAGTTAGGGGTTAACTGTCTTGCTCAAGGTGCCAGGAGAAGCCGGAACCAAACAGGAACCTTCCAATTACCAGGCGACTGCTCTACCTCCTGAGCCACTTTCGGCCCCCGATAAGGAGGGTCAAACCAGGCGCTTGGTGTCTGTATTGTACTCTAGGCAATACAATGCCAGATCAATGTGTCCAAGCTGAACAATAACCTGTGACATTATTCTCTACATATTTTCCAGACGTGTGACAGCATCTAATATCCTTCGTACACAACGCTGAATATGTTTTGTGCAACACGATAACCCAGACAGATAGAAACTCAAGGACAGGCAGGAAACAGTTGATTTTGTATTTATCATGGAAATTGAAACGTAAATGTTAAGCTATTGCCCACATCGGAGGCATTCAGGTTGTAGGTATTCAGTGTGAAGAACGCAACCTCCATTTCAGCCTGAGCACACCTGTGTGTAGTTTTGAGTCCCGTACAAATGTTGATAGGGTGCTCCATATGTCTGTTCCCATTGACTTTTCAATTGCAAATCAATTAGGAGGTGGATGTGACCACTATATCCCACTGCTATACAAATTATTGTTATGTTATGCATGGCCAAAAAAGATACATATTGTAGATGGATATATAGCACTGTTAAAAAACAAGTCCCTTAATATTATAGCTAACTTTTTCATACCTTCCATAAATATATACGCACCCTTTTTGGTATAGCACGGTATTCTTCAATGACCTTTACTGATACCATTTTCGATACCACGGGGCCCTGGTCAGTTTCTGTGGTTCATGAGTTTGCATCGTACTGTGTTGTTCAAATACAACTGGTAGGGCTGGTCTGCATCCCCCTAACAATTGTGTGTATTGAGCCGTATTGTATTGTACCCATTCTGCAATCTGTTAATAAAACTTTCATTCAATCAATCAATCTGCACGGTGATTGATTGAATGCAAATTGTATTAACAGATTGCAGAATGGGTACAATACAGTACGGCTCAATACACACAATTGTTAAGGGGATGCAGACCAGAGAAAGACTTTCGTCTTGTTTACATCAGGGTCCCCCATTTTCAATTCCTAATGAATTGTAAGTAAGGGTGCAACTTGCTCCGTGCAATCCATTCTTTGTGGATCTAGGCCTGTGTCGGCCCTTCAATGTATGTGCTTTGCTAAATCGGAGTCAGGACAGTGCTGGACCAGCGCACTGCTTCCGACTGCGCACTGAGTACCAGTGAACCAGTAGCATCTCTAAAGGTTTTTTTTTATCAAGTGTTTTGTTTCTGTGAAATCTCTTCACATACAGAAATGTAACTCAAAAGGGAGTATTGTACTGCATGTACAAAGCTATGCCATGGACACACCTGGCTTTCTGTATATCAGAAAATGAATCCACTCCCTGGCAGAAGTTAATTCAAGACAAGACACTAGACAGGAGGGAGAGGATGCACATCAGAAACAATCTCACACAATGATATCTTCTGTGCGTCATGTGTCAACCAGAGAATGCGAGCAGAGTGGAGCACATTTTAATATCTCAAACCACTCAAACCGCACAAGGCCGCTCCATCCGTTCATGATGCTGCATTGCCATGGGCCATTTATATTAGGCTATTATGGGCAAACATTTAATAAAAAGTTACTGCCATGTGACTGGTAATTTAAAGTTATATTCGCCACTTTGCCCAGCCTGTCACTTTGCCCAAACCAGGCTTCACTTGCTGCTATTGCTACTGCCATGTGTGTGTGTGTGTGTGTGTGTGTGTGTGTGTGTGTGTGTGTGTGTGTGTGTGTGTGTGTGTGTGTGTGTGTGTGTGTGTGTGTGTGTGTGTGTGTGTGTGTGTGTGTGTGTGTGTGTGTGTGTGTGTGTGTGTGTGTGTGTGTGTGTGTGTGTGTGTGTGTGTGTGTGTGTGTGTGTGTGTGTACGCCTAGTGTGTGTGTCACTGTTGGAGGCTAAAACAAACCAGCTGGCTGTGAACACAGGATGGTGGATACATGGTGCCAATGATCTTTGTGCCCGACCTTCTGTCATAATGGCCACTGTAGTGTCATAACTACAGTCCTGGCACATCTGTACCGATGCTGAGCTCTTGCCATCGTACACGTCCGGTTACAGTACATAGCAGGGGGCGACAGTGGCTCAGAAGGTAGAGCAGTCGTGGGAAGGTTCCCGGTTAGATTCCCACTCCTCCCGGGCAGCGTGTCGATGTGTCTTTGTCTTAACCCCTAATTGCTCCCGGTGTGCAGGTTGGCACCTTGCATGGTCGCCCCGTTTAAAGCTCTTTGGATAAAAGCGTTATATAAATGCACCATTTACCATTTATAGTAGTTGCCAGCGCTTCGCACAAAAACAAAAAAACGTGTTGTGATGTTGTGATGCCGGACAACTGATGCGCGTGTCAAGAGCTATAGGTACGAGAGTTAGACTGTAACACCAGGGAATAATATATAATTTAGGGCTGTCAGTTTATTGCGTTAATTAGATTCATTAATTATACAGCAAATTATCGCGTTATGAAAATTAACTCAAAATGTATTATATAAAAAAATTAAAAATTTAAATAACATTAAAAAAAATTTATTTTATTTTTTTAAATCTCATTAATTCCATAAGAACGTAGAATAAACATTTACAGACTTTTTTTTTAAATGGTCCATTTGCATGTTCTTGGTATCTGATTCTAGGGACATCTATGGATCTCAGGGAATGTATTCCCAGTGTCAGAAATACTGTGTCTGTTACTAGGCTTGAGTCAATTGTAATGAACCAAATGAGAATATCAATTCAATTACATTTTTTTTTTTTTTTTACTGTGAATAACACCATGCTAAAATTGACCAGACCTGAAAAATCTAAGCAAATGAATAAAGGGAAGATGATTAAACATAAGGTTTTGTAGATACAGTACTGAATTCTGCCATCCGGACACATGCAATTTGAAATATGATTATAGAATATAAAAGATCAGGCCTAAAATGGTTATGCGATTAAAATGCTATTAATTAGATTAATTAATTACAAATCCTGTAATTAATTAGATAAAAAAAAATAATCGCCTGACAGCACTAATATAAAAAATATGAATAATTATATGAATAATAATAATATACTCTGCCTTGAGCAAACATCATTACAGGCTGTATCAAGATGAGAAGGTGTTAGGTTCCATCTATCACGCCCGGGGGTGTTACAGGAGAGAGACTTGGCAGAATATCAGGTGTGCTAAAGGGGGGGGGGGGGGGGGGGGTACAGGTCAAATTGGCTATTGACACAATCTTGTAATGAGCTCCTCAGTCAACACCAAGTGGTTCTGTTTACCGCCAGGATTGGGGGAGGGGCTGAGTGTTGACGGCCAGGTTCACTGCACCTGAGTAATTGCATCCTGGTACCCATCAGAGAAGATATGTCCACGACATAGCTTGTGATACGCGGGGGCGGCGCATTTTGATTTCTCCTGAGGAAGGGGGGGGGGGGGGGGGGTACAATAGATAGGGAATAGACAACATACCCACCCGAGAGACCCACTTTTGGGGCCGACAAATCGGAATGCTGGTTAGTTCCCTGTGACAGATGAGTTAATTAACATGGACGGGCCGAAGCAGAGGAGAAGAAGACAGACAGCGCTCCATGTGTTTGTCCCGTATATCTCCTTGTACCTCACTGGTCGCAGTAATGGATGTGCTCAGGGGTTTACAATGCTACTGGGCATCTTTACATTACATTTTGGAACCTGAAAGGAATGAAAACATCACTAAGGAGACTTTGAACGATCAAGGGGGCTTTGTGAATCAGATGAAAGGAATTGGTGGGAATTGCAGTGTTTGAAGGTTATTAGTGTCACGTGGTGGACGTGGAGTGAAAGTCATTCACAAAAACATAATGCTGATTTATTTTGCACATGAATCTCACAGACTTCCTAAACTCACCACCTGTGATGTCATCTGGGACATTGAATCCTCGTGTTGAGTTAATTACAAGCTCAGTGAAATGATAAGGTAGCAGACCCTATAAGACAAGGTATTGCAATTTTTCTTATCTACATAATTTCATGGATGTAGATGTAATTAACACAACACAAGGATTCAATGTCCACAGATGACATCACCAACCATACAACCTCTAGCATAAAAAACATCCTCAACAGTGAGGAATGTGGAAGAGTATAGATCCACTGAACTGGGACCCAATGAAACGATGCTGTACCCCGACTCTGGAACACCCTCCCTCAGACCATCAGAGACTCTCCCTCACTCTCCACCTTAAAATCCAGACTCAAAACCTACCTGTTCTCCCTAGCATTCAACCTTCCCTACCAATAACCACCCTCCTCCAACCTACCACCCCCTTTTCCCCTGCCCTACGTTCTCTCCTCTCCAACCCCCCCCCCCCCTTCGGTTTCCCTTACTTACTTCCTGACTACCTCTCCTACTGACTCCTGTATTTGTTGTCTGTTACTCGTGGTTTTATGTTCTTGTGTATTCATATTGTTCCCTGTTTTCCTGTGGTTCTATGTCTATCTGTTTCTTTGTTTTTTGCCTATTGTCAGCTACTTTGGGTCATTGAAAAGCGCTATACAAAATAAATAAATAATAATAATTATTATTATTATTAGAGTGGGAGGGGAAAGGAAAAATTATTACAACCCAAGTTTGCTTGTGCCTTGGCCCCCACCATCTCCTCCCAAAAAACCCCGGAAAAATAAAGCTTCAACAATTCACCACTAATTAGCTAATTATGAGTGCAGGGCCTGGAACAAATAGAGCCAATAACATGGGAGGGGGTTGAGTTAATTATCGAAGCACACCATGGTGTGTATCTTCTCTCTGCCTGCTCTGTGGCAGGTCATTCGAGCACCAGGACTTTTGTGACAGGTGTTAGGTGAAAGAGGGTGGGGTTGGTTGGGGGTGGAGGGTCGGCAAGGGCTTGAAAGGAAAAGGGAACAGCGCCAACAGCCACACCGAGCGTGTCCGGACAGATTCGTTTTTTTTTTCTTTAAAAAAAAAGAAGGAGTAGCTCTCGCTTTGGACGCAGCTGCTGTTGTGGCTTGAATAACGTACAGGATGCCTCTCTCTCTCTCTCTCTCTCTCTCTCTCTCTCTCTCTCTCTCTCTCTCTCTCTCTCTCTCTCTCTCTCTCTCTCTCTCTCTCTCTCTCTCTCTCTCTCTCTATCTCTCTCTATCTCTCTTCTTCTCTCTATTATGTGACAGTGGTGTAGTTGTTAACACTGTCACCTCACAGCTAAAGGGTCCAGGGTTTGATTCCCGCTTGGGGACCAGGTTTCCGCGTTGCCAGGTACCCGTATCTCCCGGGCCCTTTCTGTGTGGAGTTAGCATGTTCTCCCCGTGCTCGCAAGGGTTTCCCCTCCCGATAAGATAAACCCAATGGAAAAACATGCACAACAGATCGCTAACGCTGTCGCGTTCCCTGACGAAGATGGACAGGAGCACATGGATTGGTCCCCGGGGAGAGGCCCACACCGCAGCCCCTATCTGCTCCCGGCTGCCCTTGGGGGCAGAGGACGATGGGATGGGTCAAGCACAGAGACTCGATTTCATCGGCGACCCAAAATAAATTGCATGTGTGTGTGTCACTGCATGATGAATAAAGACTTCTTCAAAAGTCCAGTTTATTTATATTATTATTATCTATATCTCTCTTTATCTGTCTGTCTCTCTAT
>NC_140167.1:25054984-25134984 GCF_963971535.1 Notolepis coatsorum | reverse complement strand
CATCCGCTCCTATAAGCGGGGTCGTGGCCACACAATCAGCTCCTTCCCTACTTTCACCACCGAAAGTGTCTGTATACACCACCTTAAGTTTAGTGCCAAAGTAGTTTGTTGGAAAAGAAAAGAAGAGAAAAGGAGCTGCGTTAACATTGTATCTTTGTTTTCTCTCTCACTATTTTTCGAGAAAGTAAAGCGATAATGTCTTCACCACCAGATAGTCTAGAAGATGATGATCATTCTGACCTCCACCGGCGCTTCACATTGGGGCGCGCGTCGCTGAGCAATCCCCGCCGGCATTGTCTCTGGCTCTGCAGCTCGATACTATGCCTCGGGAGGCGGTCGGCTGTGTGAGAGCTGACGGTCTCCCTGGGCGGGTGATGTTTTTGCGACGCGGGCCTCAGGTGTGCAGTTGTGAGGGGACAGCTGTGCAGCTTGCGTAAGGTCGGCTCCAGGCTGGAATCCCTTCGTTGCCCCTCATAGCGGCACGGAGGGGGTTCTAGTTTGATGCCCCACGATAACACAGTGCTCCTCCTCAGTGAAGTCGTAGCTTTGTTTTCCTGGGGCCGTGATTCCGAGTCTGCGATTCAATTCCCCGGATCTCTGGGAAACGGATACCCTCTGCCGCCGCGCTGGCCCCGTTTTTCAGGACGAAAACACCCGGCACGAGGATGCAAGGTTGGTGTTTCATTATGAGAATATCTCCGAGCTCAAGTCGGCTGCAGCCCGCGTACAACGGGGCTTACTGCCGATGCCGCTGTGTCTGGTAAACACCGTTCTGTGAGAGGGACGTGTGTTGCCTTTTTTCCCTTTGTGTGTGTTATACGAATTAGATCATGCCTAGGGGTGGTTGTTAGACCCCCCGTTAGACCCCCCTAGGCATGATCTAATTTGTGTATAACACACAACTTCAAGTGATGTAATGCGTTTATACAATGGCCGAATTCACCCAACCTTATTGCTATACAATAAACACACAGTAATTGAAGCATAATGGAGATTTATTCACAAAACCATCCACAGAGAAAGTAGATCCAATAGTAGATCCACTAGTAGATACCAGAGGGAGCTCCACAAACCATGTTAAACCAAGATTCGGCTCAAACAAGGGACTAAACGCCCTACCCACAGCTGTAAAGGAATGTGAATCACTACCCACTTTCAAAACCAAAAGAGAGCACCTACGGGAGACTGCAATTCGAAACTGGCCAATGTAAATGTCCTAACCCAATCCCCTCCAATGTACAGTGAATGTCCTAACCCAATAATACACAAGACCCTTTTCTTGGGACCAAGTAAGGTTTCGTCGATAATCCAATGTACAGTTACCCCCCCCCCCCCCAATGGAATGGAATATTGGGTATCTCTCTCTCTTTACCTAATATTTTTATTCTATCCTGACATTTTTCAGTTGGAAGGGCCGTCTATGCGTAACTGCAAAAAAAGAATTTTTTTTTTTTTTATGAGGCTCAAAAAGGCAGGTGCTCAAGCACCCCTTGGGCTCTATGTGTGCACATGCCTGCTACCGAGTACCGATTCACGTGAGATCCACTGGTGCCAAATTGCAGTACTGAAAGAAAAGTGTGCCGCACGTTCATGTCAACGTTCACGTGCACAATAATACACGCTTACCTAGGATTTGACTTGATTCAACAACAAAGCAGTCGGGGCAATGGCAAGCCGAAAACGGTCGCAAGTGTGGTTACACTTTACAAAGCTAGATGCAGACAACAGTCGCTGCAATATTATATGTTATACGTAACGGATGGTATCGTGAAGCGCAGTCACGAAGGACTTCAGATGTTGTGAAGTGGCTGGGGTGAGTCCCTCGGGGCATTGAAGTTTAAGGTGACGATGTCACAACCGTTACATATATATGGGGGCAGCGGTGGCCTAAAGGTTAGAGAAGCAGGTTTGTGACCGGAAGGTCGCCGGTTCGATCCTCCAGACCGTCATGAAAAATCTGGGCTGGGCAAGTGAATTAATAACTCTCTCCCATACCCTTAACACCAAGGTTGAAGTGCCCTTGAGCAAGACACTTAAGCCCCAACTGCTCCAGTGGAGTTGCTCAGTGGCCAACTGTGTCAGACTGTGGTTGTACTGGGCAGCTCCCAGGTGTCAATGGAACTGTGTGAATGTGAAGCAGGGCGTAGCTGAAAAAGAGCATCCGTGCTCAGCGAACCTACCCTGGGTAAATAAAGGTACAATTATATATTAACAAATTGTTCTAAATAAAAATATGATAATAAATCATTTGAAGTTTGGACAAATTTTTTACAGCTGAGGTAGGTAAATAAACAATTTTGAGACTAAAGTACCGAAAAAAGGTACCGTTTGGTACTGGTATCGATTCACAGGTACCGGTTCAAATGTGAATGATACCCAACCCTATTAGTCAGTGTTTGCTTTGTCAGTCTGTGTTCCCCTGTTAGTCAGTGCTTGTTTCATCAGTCTGTGTTCCCCTGTTAGTCAGTGCTTGTTTCATCAGTCTGTGTTCCCCTGTTAGTCAGTGCTTGTTTCATCAGCCTGTGTTCCCCAGTTAGTCAGTGCTTGTTTCATCAGCCTGTGTTCCCCAGTTAGTCAGTGCTTGTTCATTAGCCTGTGTTCCTGCCACTACTAGCCTCTACCTATAGTAGTTATTTGTTTGTCTGACCTGGAACTCTGCACTTTACTTTACACTTTATACACTTTATATTATATATATTTATTCAAATTATTAATCCTTCACTGCACTGTCTTTGTCCTGTGTCTGTTGTTGCTGTTTGTTATGTGAAAAAAATATCTATGTAAAAATGCATATACTGTAATTGCCTAAATAATTACCAATGTGTTTACACATACTGTATGGCTCATTAAAGGAATCTGAATCTGAATCTGGTCTGTTACAGTGAAGCCAGTTAGTGATTCCCTCTACTTACCCTGTGCCTGCCTGCCTGCCTGCCTGCCTGCCTGCCTGCCTGCCTGCCTGCCTGCCTGCCTGCCTGCCTGCCTGCCTGCCTGCCTGCCTCATAATGTTAAACATGGTTGCATTCCTTCTTATATCCACTGCACACCAGTGGTGGAACGTATACTTGCAGAGTTCAGGCTGCACACCAGTGATTGACAGACAGACAAACAGATGAACAGACACATGCTCTTGATCTGTGTCCCTCCGTCCTCGACTCGGATGAATGCACACGCACGCACGCACGCATGCACGCACTGTACACACACACACACACACACACACACACACACACACACACACACACACACACACACACACACACACACACACACACACACACACACACACACACACACACACACACACACACGAGGGGCATGGATCTGAATCAACAATCATGATCTTGTTGTGTTGACCTGAATTTATAATGCCCACTGAATGAAACATATTCTCTACATATTCTCTCTAGTCATGGGTTTGGGGGCTCTACAAGTGTGTGTGTGTGTGTGTGTGTGTGTGTGTGTGTGTGTGTGTGTGTGTGTGTGTGTGTGTGTGTGTGTGTGTGTGTGTGTGTGTGTGTGTGTGTGTGTGTGTGTGTGTGTGTGTGTGTGTGTGTGTGTGTGTGTGTGTGTGTGAGAGTGTACAGTATGTGTGCATCAGTCTCCTGGCGTTTACAGCAGGGGAAAGCGGCCTCTATTCTCTGTGATTGACTTGACTTCCTTGGAGCAGGAGGAAGCAAGAGGATTCTCGCTTCACGTTCATATTCATAAACAATTTCATCTTAATTAATCAGGGCGATATTGCCTCAGGGACTCAAAAATGTATTCAATGTTTTCCTATTGTTCCTTATCTTTGTTTAGACATGCCGTAGTGATTAGGCTGTAATGCTGCTTTTTCCACCCCTCCACCCACCCATTGTTTGCATTTGCTCTTGCTAACGCTCCATGGTCTCCACGATGGTCTCTCCATGGAATTGAACTTGGATCAGTGTACAAAAGCATCGGGTTGGTTACGGTTAACTAGTAGGCGAGAGTGGTCAGACCCCAAGGCTTTTAATGATGTTTAAATAATCACCCACCCACAACAGCACAATCCCACAGCGTACACTATTATAAAGATGATTTAAACTGGATCCCCCCCGGTAATGTTTTTTCCCTATCGAGTTTCACAGTAAATATATGCTGAAAGTACAGCAAAGTATGCAAAGTCTGCGGGCCTGAATACTTTAATACTCGACAAACCACTCATTCACTATTCTACTGTTAAGATATTTGTATGGAAAGTACAGCAGGGCCTTAATTGGCTCTCACTATCGCCTGAGAAGGGCCTCAGTTGCCTCTGCTCTCTTGACGCAAAATCTGGTCCCAGTACCAGATTGGTTATTATGGAGACAGCCATTGGCTTGATGGGGCAGGCTGGTCTGCTTCTATAATAGACCTCTTTTCTTCTATTCAGCCAAGTCTAGAATGATGTGACGAGGATCATAGCCGCAACGTTCTCACATAATTCACAACAGTATATGTATGTATGTGATGAATAAACCTCTTGAATCTTGAATCTTGAATCATAAGTTCAGTTACTGGGAGACAACACCAAAGTCTGTCTGAAGAAAAGTCAGCTAACTGACATCTTGATAACGGGGACTAACAAGACCCGACCCATATCTTATGGAGAGTCATCCATATCTCGGAATGCATTTGGTTAATTTCGTAAAAAAATTACAATTTTATAGGGGCACCAGGGTGGCCCACCACGTAGCTGCGCTGCAGTGCAATGCGGACGTCCCGGGTTCGACTCCCGGACCCAGCAACCTTTGCCGCATGTCTTCCCCCCACGTCTTCTCCCAACCTTCCTCTCTGTCAGGCCTGTCCGAAATAAAGCAGTAAAATGCCAAAAAACGTATCATTTAAAAAAATTACAATTTTGTGATAGAAAATGCCTTAGACCTTAGACCAGCTGTGTCCTTAGTTAACATGGCAACCACTCACTGCTTTTTTAGCAGAGTTCGTGTGATTAATTTAAAACATGTTTGAAACTCACATTTCATCTCAAGTTGCAGTCAATTATGATTCAACATAAAACCACATCAGCTCCCATGTACCCATTAGTATCCCCCAAAAATTATGCCAATTTCCTTCCTAGTTGTTGCACTACCCTCCTGACGTGGGAAGGTATAGACGCATGCCTCGTCTGATACATGAGTTGTCAGCTGCTTTCTTTCACCTGACAGCTAGCAGTTTCACTGGGAGAACGTAACACGCTCAGAGGTTCATGCTATTTCCCCCAGATCGCTTCCCTGCTGACCAGGCGCCCCGACCAACCAGTAGGAGTCGCTATTGCAACAGCCAAGACTCATACCCCACCGGCTTCCCACCTGTGAACACTGCCAATTGTGTTTGTAGGGATGACTGACCAAGCCGGAGGTTGAATTGAACCCGAATCTCTGCGCTGCCCAGCCACACCCTATTTTCTCTGAATATGTTTGTTTTGTATAGCAAGTAGTTTAATTGTTGCAGCCATCTTTAGTGTTTAGCCTATATGGATTTCCCTGTTGAAAACTAATGCAGTGCTCCATCTCATAATAGGAGAAGCAATTGTCAAATGTTTCAAATCACAAGAGTGACTCATCTTTGTCTTGTAATTCTCGAGCCAAGTGGGTGAAGAGGTCAAGGGGAAGATTGCATGCATTTGGGAGAGTTAATCGTCCACTTGTGCAGACAGTGTCACCAGCCAATTACTGTGTTGCCAAATATTTAAAGATTCAGTACAATGAAAACCACGTTTTTCAATCTGATCACACAGAAGGTATACATGTATGTAAATTGCCCAACACGTTAGAACTATTGTTGTTGTGAACATTTTTACTAAAGCCCTTTGATCTCCTCCTGGATATCAAGAGAAACTATTTCAGATATCCAATCCGCTTCCCTAAAAACGCTGCATAATCTACTCGGTTACTCTGATTGGCCCGTCAGTCTGTCAGTTGTCAGTAACTGTAAAGGATATCAGCTAGCTAGTCCACAAATCATTTTTGTGTTCATAACAACTGACCATGGTGCACACTGGGCTCATGAATTTGTTTACATTTGAAAGCTTCAGGTATTATGATACTAACTTAGCATCTCCTTTGAATGAACAGAGGGTCACGCCCCCTCAACACACTGAGAGTTGGCTGTGCTCAGAGACGCAGCACTAAAACAGTTCTACAAAATCAAATGATACACCTGAAGCTGAAACATTTATTGACTTAAACGTTTCTTTTAGATGTCTATGGCAAAACCCCATTCAACTAACAACTGTTCCTGGGTCCACTTTCTGACTTTCACTAACGCGGTCAATTATAACTGACAGTGGAAATTGGAACTAAAACGATTACAGAAAACGACTCAGACAAACCAGATTAGCACCGCTCGGTGGAGTCATTTTCAACCCCGTCAAATCAATCATCATCATTTTGAAGGTCTGACACACTGACAAATTACTGTGAAGAACAGTGGCGAGGAAAAAAGGCCCAATCAGTGATCCAAATGTGAAGAAAGCCCCACCGCCAAAACAAGACGTAAGAAACCATGCTCTTGATACAACGACTAACACTCGACAGCGGGTAAAGATGTGTTTTTAATAGTATTCTCTGTATTCTGTGGCTGTAGAAAGTTTGTTTACCTTGCCCGTTGTTTGTGAGGTCATGGGACGTGCAGAGAAGGGAGCGAATATCCACCCCAACAAGGACAACAGGTAAATATGTGTTTTTAATAGTGTTGTCTGTATTCCGTGGCTGTAAAGTTTGTTCCCCCGTGCCCAAGGTCAGACCCCCCCCCCCCCCCAATGCACAACCTGGGTGTCAAACAGCACAGCCGAGTCGCTCATCTCATGCAAAAACATCCACATCCCAACATTGTACATATGTCTAAACTGAACACTGTGACCTCATTTTTTTACTTCTAATTTTACTATGTTATTTTATTTCATACTTATCTTGTCTTGCACAGTCTCTGGAGCGTAACAGTAAGAAGCATTTTGTATAAAAGTATTCTGTACTTCTGTATGACAAATATTAAAGAAACTTGAGACACTTGAAACCTCCACTTCTGCTGGCTGAGGGCTTCCCGTCCCCTTCAATGTCTGCCATTTTGCCCCTGGTGACTTAACATTGGGAATGTTTATAAACACTGGAGTGATCTATACTGCGTTTAAGAAAGTTCCAAATAAGAGTGTTTTCCACCTGCAGATCAAACTATTCAAGGATGCATGAGAATATCTGCCACATTGCTTGGGAAGCTTCCGCTCTTAGGCCCTTATACTCCTTCCCAGACCTTCCCAGAGACCAGTCACATTTCTCTCCTCTCCCTAGGCTCCTCAAGGCCGTTCCCACCACCGCCTCAACTGCCTCCATGAAGCCTGTCGCTGCTGTGCTCTTTGCTTCGTGCCGGTTGTCGGACTATACTCAAATCAACTCGAAATGGATCTAATCAGTGGATTGCATTTTTTCGTCAAGGAAGCAGAATAAGGCTAACCCTCTCTGCCTCTTGGGACATTTCAATCGGGCTACCAACTTGAAGTCGTGGACATTGGATTAAGCTTTTGGATTGCAATAAGAAGATTTTGGATCTGTTTACCGGGCACAGGACCTACCAAAATGAACTGATTAAGACACTTGGACACTTGGACTAATGCACTCAGTCATTTGGACGGAGTTGTTAAAACTCACTCCACTCAAATCAATAGAGTTATAATTCACTCTATTCAAAATCTAATTTAAATCGATGTGGCTGGAGAAATGTTGCCAGTCAGTCAGCCAAAACAAATTCTTGGACCACTCCAAGGTCGAACCAAAGAGCTGCTGGAGCCGAAGGCCCTCTTGGAGATAAGAATGGCATGCAGCCGCACCACCCCCCACCCCATACCCCATCCCCCCTCCCACGTGTATGCCTAGCGCGTATCCCACGTGTTGGTGACGGCAGCTCATTAGTATGCGTGCTGGAGGGGGGGAGCCAAAAAGACTGCCTCGTCACCAAGTCCCACCCCCAGCTGACAGCATTGTAGTCAGAGCCATGCTCCGCCCCTTCCTGTGCTGCAACGGTGGTTTCAGGACATTAACTCTTTCCTCCCTCCCTCCTGTCAAAGCGCAGCCGGTGCTGGCTGGCAGCAGACTACACATACGCTGTCTCAGACATACTGTAGTCGACATGTGTCAACAAATGTACATGCCTGTTTGAATTTATGTTGTACCATTATTACTGTAAAAATGTAATGATTGTGAAATTATTGTTTAATGAGACTATGAGCTGTATGTGTATGTCACTGAATTTCCCCAAGGGGATCAATAAAGTATATCTATCTATCTATCTATCTATCTATCTATCTATCTATCTATCTATCTATCTATCTATCTATCTATCTATCTATCTATCTATCTATCTATCTATCTATCTATCTATCTATCTATCTATCTATCTATCTATCTATCTATCTATCTATCTATCTATCTATCTATCTATCTATCTATCTATCTATCTATCTATCTAATCATTCTGCCCTCAGATCTGTTCCTGGTGATTGCTATGGTGTTCACCATACCATGTATACTGTATGATAGGTTTGGTCGGTCTTCTCTGGCCCAGAGGTGTAATAAACACTATATCACAACAATGCTGGACTGAAACTTTGGACCCTATCTGACTCACTCAAATGACTTGTGCTTAAAGGGCCAATTCACCAAAAAACTGCTGATTTATTTTGCTCATAATCTCATGCATCCAAAAACTCAATTCTGCACACCATCTAGTTTGACAGTTATTGAGAGTAAAGTAATTTGAATAATATAATAATAGCTACCAGGGATGATCATTGGGGACATTGCATCATTGTGTTGTGTTAATTACAGCTCAATGAAATGATAAGGTAGTAAGCTGTACACAACACAAGGATTCAATATCCCTGATGACATATTCCAACTAATTAACTCTCTAATAACTGTCTAATTAACTAAATGAATGTGTGCAAAACTGTTTAGATGTGTGTGAGATTATGTGCAAAATAAATCAGCATTTTCCTTTGGTAAAGTGACCCAAGTTAATTCAGATTTTGGAAAGTCAGCTTTTTAGGGTTTAAAACACAAAATCTTCAACACACGTGATGGGGAAATTTACCAACACACTGTAGTCTCTCTCTCTCTCTCTCTCTCTCTCTCTCTCTCTCTCTCTCTCTCTCTCTCTCTCTCTCTCTCTCTCTCTCTCTCTCTCTCTCTCTCTCTCTCTCTCTCTCTCTCTCTCTCTCTCTCTCTCTCTCTCTCTCTCTCTCTCTCTCTCTCTGTGTCTCCTACTATCCCACAAGTACAAACACACATGCACAGCTGTCTCACTATCTACACACACTCCCCCCACTTTCTCTCTTTCTTTTTTTTTTGTTTTTATTGATCTTTTTCCCCCTCCTTTTTCCTCCGATTTTCTCCCATCCCAATGTTAGTCGTTATGCCAATTCCCAATCCCCTTCCTGGTCGCTGCGCACTTACCCCCCACAGTCGGTCTGGGAGAGTGGAGGCTATCACGTGCTTCCTCCGACACACGTCTAGCCAATCAACCGCTTCTTTTCACCTGGCAGCGCGGACTCTCACTGAGAGCGTGTAACGTGTGGAAGGATCACACTACCGCCCTTAGATCCTATCCGCGCTTAGCAGGCACCCCGACCGAACTGTAGGAGTCGCTGTTTAGAACGACCCGGACCCACCCCGCCAGCTTCTCCCACCCTCTAATACTGCCAATTGTATTAGTGTGAACGGCCAGCCAAGCTGGTGACAACCCCGGAGCTGTGAGCTGGATTCGAACAGGCGAATCCAGCGTCTCCGGGGTTGGTGACAAACGCAATCTCCGCTACGCCACCTGACCGCCCACTTTCTCTCTTTCTAAATATAACCTTCAACTTGTACACACACACATACACACATAGCTTTCACTCCCTATATCATTCCCAATCATATCTATCTATCTATCCAAATCTCTCTGTACATCATACCTATCATTTGTATTATGTACGTCAATGATCTCCACTTGCTTTCATTCAATTCCATCTTCAACCAAAGCGACAGTGGCTCGGGAGGTAGAGCAGTCGTCTGGTAATCCGGATGGTCCCTGTTAGATTCCCGCTCCTCCGGGGCAGCGTGTCGAAGTGTCCTTGAGCAAGGCACTTAACCCCTAATTGCTCCCGATGAGCAGGTTGGCTCCTTGCATGGTTGCCTCCGCCATCAGTGTGTGAATGTGTGAGTGAATGGGTAAAATGTGAGAAAGATATTGTAAAGCGCTTTGGATAAAAGCACTATATAAATGCAGCCATTTACCATTTATCATTTTATTCTGGAGTATATGATATTGCAGGTTATATTATCCTAACTAAACATTATTAAATACAACTTTATCACAAAAAATATTCGTTAATTATAAAATATCTCCACTGGCACAGTACTTAAACACGAGGTCCAAACACATCTTGCCCAACTGAATGGCAAGAACACGACACCTGCAGCCAAGAAACACATTTGGCATCTCATATCCCACTCTGTGAGTGCAGATGGGATATCCAAACGTGGCTTATGACTCCTGTGCGTAATCCTGCCAACGTTGTGAGGCTCACATCAGAACACGCAGAAAATGTACATTACAGTGAAATGCTTGGTTCTGTATGAGCCCCCTGAGATGTGCTTTATGCAGTAAAAAGTGAAAAGAATAAAGGCCAAACAAAAGATACAATACAAACTAAAGTACAAACTAATGTACAAAATGCAACCAAAATGCTAAATGCAAAATGAGGTAGATATCTGAAGGATCTTCTAAAGTGTGATGCTGTTTGTCATTTTAACAGCAGATACACTTTCTTAAATTCCATTGTCCCCGACAGAGCGTGTGAAGGGGAGCTCGGACGGGATGTGTTTTGCTTGGTGTTATTATAGCATTAGCTGAAAAGCTAGCTAGTTGGAACAACATCCGCTTTAACGTTACATCAAATCAGATGATGGCCTGTCCTTTCTGCAGGACCTGACACTGTCCGTCTATCAACAATAATGCACCCACGGTGAATCGTATTTAAGTCAAGTAGCTACTGACTAGCGTTAGCTGACTAACGTTATTAAATGTCAATGCGAAAACCTTGCGGGGAAGACGAGCTAGGTCAGCTAGCTTAGCTTGACAACGGTACTGTGGCTAAAGTTGGTGCTATTCATAATCCAGCAATAATGGCTGCAGACCTGCAAGCAAAGTACAGCAAGTTCCAAGTGCCAAAGGATAAGAGTCTGAGGCGGAGTCTCAAAAGAGAATGTTGAATATTTATTTTGCATCGAAAATCACAACATTCGAACGTTACTACTAGCCAGAGCCTCTGCGACTGCTACTAGCTCACAGACTGGGTAGCGAGTGCAACACCGTCTAATGTCCGTGTGGATCATTGGAGTATGAATGAATGAATGAATGACCTTTATTTATATAGCACCCTTCACAGCATGAATGCACAGGGTGCTTTACACTACAGGTTAATATAAAAACACAATAAAAACAAAATCAGAAATAAATGACAATAGACAAACAGCAGTTAAAAACAGTGAAACCAGATAGAAAAAGTAGAATAAAAGAATTTGGATAAAATCATGAGTCACTAATTAAAACAACACTATAGAACAGTGAGGACAAGAAAAAGGCTTGATGTTATAAAGTAGGGTATATCTGCAGTGCCGCAGCCCCATAAAACGTCCAACTCTCGCGCAACGACTCTGCAAACAGTTGCACACGGGCCGCATTAACACTAAACTTTGATGTCAAGTAGGGGGCCGTAAAATATCATCCCGCGGGCCACGAGTTTGAGACCCCTGACTTAGGGTAAGGTGCAATGAGGTATGAGTTGTAGTGCAAATCTCTTTACCAATCAATCAATACACAAAAGCTGAGTTATTTTGATTGATATGTATGAGCCGGCTGAACAGAGATTCAGGAGAGAAAGGTGAATTCAATCAGTGTTTTTTATTAGCTGGAACACACGGAGAAGAGAAACAGTCCTGGAGACCAGCCCTCCACAGGGCTAAGAGCCTCCTGAATGGCAAACAACCATGGCGTTTATACTATGTGGGAGTTCCATATAGGGAGCCACTGGTTAATAATGGATGATCCGACAGGTACTAGCATACATGGTCTGGTTTGGGGATATATTATGTTCAGGTCTGCTCCTTCTCACTGGCCTGTGGCCGGAGGCCCGATACAGCCATGCATGCACCGGTCATCAGGTCACACAGGTCATCAGATCAAAGTATTTCTGGGTGCATGGCCTGGCTTGGTCACTGGACCCTACAGCCTGCACATTCCAGAGTGGGGGAGACGATGCTATCATGGGAGCTGGATGTAAGGATCTAATCCTTCAGTGGAATATTAATGAATAAATATATTACACACTTTAGATCGTATAGCGTTGGGACAATGCGATATAGTCCCCCGAAAGTGTGCCAGATCATTGTGGTGTGCTGCATGATCCTAAGATAAGTTACAGGTTTCCCAGAACAAACTCATCCGATTAACTCTAGGACTAGCCTCCAGAGCACATGTGGGCAAACAACACTTCCAGTTGCTGGGCTGGCTCCCTCTGGAGCTGTTGTCTGTGGCTACGTTTGTACTGCATTTAAAATGGTCATGTCTATGTAGTTTGTCAAATTGTTATTTGTGGTCATGTTTTGTATTGTCTGTCTGGGACCAAGGACCACAATGGAAATAAGTCTTGACTTTTTTGTGTAGCATATTGACGTTTTTCTGGAATCTTGTATTTTTTTAAATATCAAATCAAATCAAATCCTACACAACATTGCCATGAGAGCCGGTCTGCCCATGGATGTGGATCTGCATCCTGAGGAGCACGGAGATGAAGACTCCGACCAGGAGCCACCTGCTCACCTGCCTCATGTGCGAGCAGATGAGGGCAGACATGTCAGTCAGGCAAAACATAGTCACACATTATTTCACCTGATATGCTTTGCTGTCTCTGCAACAAAATTAAGTTGTCTTGAAAATACAAATAGGCCTACATCATTAGGCCTGCGACCAAAAATGAAATGACAAGTAAGAAAAATAACTCCTCTCCTTCACTCCGTTGGGTGCTGGGTTTGGTTATAATCACAATAAAGGGGTTGGAGTAAAATAAAATGGGATATAAACTAAATTAAATATAGCACAATAGAATAATAGTACAATTATAAGTAAACATTTTAATTGGAATAGGACATGAAAAACATATGCAATGACGAAAGATAGTAACAAAAACAATAAGGATGCAATGTGTCATGAAAAGTCTAATTAAGCAAGCTCTATACATTACGAAGTAAACTAAATACATTTATGAAATAAACAGAATACTAATGGTGAAAAATACTGTTATGTCTATGCCTCATTTCGTGTTTAGTTTTCCCCTTCCTGATATCTGCCAACAGCGCTGTCAGGTGCAAACTGCTCCGCGACAAACTGCGCTGGAGCAAATCAGGAACAAACTGCACACATATGGGCGTGTTTGCGCTAGTATCTCATCCGCGCAATGTCCTTAGTGAATGGCTCGCAAAAACAGAGCAGATACCGCACGCTAAACTTGCGCAGTTAAGGGTGCAATTAGCACTGTGCAATCCATTCTTTGTGAATTCGCCCCTCAGTGTGTGCACGCATCCCCGGAGCAGAAAGGAGCATAATCCTGGTCAGAACAATGGGGCAGACTACAATGTATTTGCATTTGTTAGCCATGCTAGCGATCTAAACAATCAATCCATGCCAAAGCTAGATATGTAAAAGGTGAAAGACTCACAGCCATGCCAATTTGGCAAAATGACATCCAGCCGTTTTAGGTTGAAACTACTTTTAGTCAAGGGAGTGCCATGGTTTCTCCATAGAGCCCTGTCGTATTCTTTTAGCGCAGCAGCTCACGCAGGTCCGGGGCACCTTAGTCACGTGACTCAGTTGGTATTGCTGATTGGCCCGAACACGGTATGTTTGTAAACAGCGAACAGGTCTATTCTTTCTTTCTTTTCATCTTGCTCATTTGAGCTTATAGTAGCTATCGCTCAACATCATCGTATACGAGGGTCAACCTCAATCATCTACAGTGAGATATAAGTGAAATGAAACGTCGATATGGTTAATACAACAGCAACAAGGCGGCCGGGTAGCGCAGTGGACTAAGCGTCTGCCTACCACCGCAGAGACACTGGTATCGAATCCAGCTGTCAGCGGTACCTCCGGCTTGGTCGGTCGTCCATACTGACACAATTGGCAGTGTCAGCGGGTGGGAAGCCGGTGGGGTGTGTATCCTGGTCGTTGTAAACAGCGACTCCTACAGGTCGGTCGGGGCGCCTGCACACCGAGGGAGGGATCTGGGGGAGGTAGTGTGATCCTCCCACACGTTACACTCCCCCAGTGAGAGTCCTCGCTGTCAGGTGAAAAGAAGCGGTTGGTTGACTCCACATGTCGGAGGAAGCATGTGGTAGTCTTCACCCTCCCAGACCGACGCCGGTAGGGGATAAGTGCGCAACGACCAGGAAGGGAATTGTCATAACGACTAACATTGGGATGGGAGAAAAAGTTAGGAAAAAGGAGGGGGGAAAAGATCAATACAAAACAAAATACAACAGCAACAAAACAATCACAGGTCAGGGCTTTAACTGCAACATCGACGGCAGAACTACAGAGCATGTCAGGGTACAAGTATCCTCCACCCTCTAGTTTCCCTCGCATTCTCCAGCCGGCTCTATATATATATAGTATAACGAGCCCCGTTCCTCCTTCAACTACATGGCATCATGTTGACAGGGCCCACACCCTCCAAAAGGTTTTCAATCACGATAAAAGTCCAAGTACCCCGTTGGACGTATGAACGTACTAAAACCAGTGGGTGGCTATAGGAGGTATATAACCTATAGAGTGGGGGAACGGCTTTGCATTGTAATTGGATTTTTCACCCTCTCAGAAGAAAATAAATAACTCGACACCTCAACACGCTTCGATCATCGCTCCCAATGAGCGGCCAGCGCCGAAGCCGCTTTTATTTAGGGACGGATGAACGGAGGACGACGAAATCAATAGTATATGACACTGTGAACGGCTGCGAGGGGTCAGACGGGTTGAGGGGAGAGAGAGAGATAGAGAGAGAGAGAGAGGGTTTGATTGTAGATTTAGAGATCGCTTGATCAGCTGCATGGACTTTGACTGTCAAATAGTGTACCGCACAACAAGCGTGCAACCGATATGTCCAGAAGACTACAGATAAGATCCAGAAGCCTGACAGCGGCCCCCGGCTGAATGAATGCTACTTCCCCAAACTAAAGGGGGCACATTTGAATGTTATCTGTCAGTGGGGGAGGCTGCTCCCTCCCGCTCACCTTTCAGCAAGGGGTGACTGTAGGGCGACGGGTTTGGCTGCTGTTGTGTGAGGAATAAAGTTTGGGCAAAACTGGGGCTTCGCCGAGTGCGTTTGAATGGGTTTGCTGATAACAATAGCTGTCAGGAAAACAAATGCAGTCTGTTCTAGAATGTTTGTTTGTTGTGTGTTGTCTTTTGATAAAAAAAAAATAAAAGGAAACACTGGGTTTTGAAATATTGGAAACAGAAATGGTTAGTCTTACAAAGCAAATATAAATTGATGTACTAGTGCTAAATAGAAATAGAGGCCTTGCTCAGAATGTTTGTGTAACTGTATCTTTTCCAACATGGCTGCCTGTAACCATTGGTAACCACTTTCAAAAGAAAATGCCTAATTTCTGTGCAGTGGTAACACATTGGAAAAACATGCTATTACTCTTCCACTGTGACTTGTTTACAAGATCCAGTAGTACGACATCCAACTATTATATTCTTCTTGATACATTACTTTGATTGTGGAAGGTGATAGGCTTCTTAAAACCTGTGCTGTATACCTGTTCCTGGTTCAGCAGAATCATTATCTAACTGGTTCTCAACGTGGGGTTAGGGGACCCCAATACCCTAGTGACAAACGGCTTCAGTTTTTGAGATACTACTAGTTTTCCCTCATCTCTATAGTCTCCCATCTATGAAATCGATTCTTGTATAAAACTATTTTACTGCAGAAATGGTTACATTTATATTGTTATACACCCCAAAACTAAAAAGAATTGCTCAAATAAAGCCTGGTCGTATGGGAGTTGAGGCATGAATTATATGATTAATAATATATTGCTCTGAGAGGATTCAAACTTGACATGCTGGTAGGCAGGATATTCCTCTACCTAACGTAAATAACTGTATGTGAATATCTTGATGCATGCAGGAAATATAGAGCTATGAACACATGCAAAAAAACATCAAAAGAAGGTAAGTCAGAGTCACACCGGCCCTGTTCCCTTGAAAGTATGCATCCTGAGATGAGGGCTTCAAAGACATCCACACTGTCACTGCCAGAAGGGTTGGTAGTGCAGGCCCTCACTACCATATCTGATTTTAAAGTTCAAATTAAGGGCATTTTAAAGAATGAGATGGGAGAATGTCACTGCTTCACTGCATAATGTGGTGTTATATTTTATATTTTTAACCTGACCTTCTCTCCCCAGCAACCTCCTGCAAAGCCTCACCTTCCATCCTCTTTCTACATTTTTACCCTACCCTCCAATCTCCCCCAATCCCATTTAATCTAGTTTGCTGCAGCTCAAATGTATCCCCTTGCCCCACTTTGCCTTTTATGTCTCCGTCTGTGTTTTGTGTATTTTGTATGTTTGTTTTTGTTTTTGCTGCCATTTTGGCCAGGTCTTGCTCGAAAAAGAGATCTTTGATCTCAAGTGACTACCTGGTAAAATAAAGGTTAAATAAAACATGCTGGTAGTCAGGATATTCCTCTACCTAACGTAAATAACTGTATGTGAATATCTTGATGCATGCAGGAAATATAGAGCTATGAACACATGAAAAAAAAACATCAAAAGAAGGTAAGTCAGAGTCACACCGGCCCTGTTCCCTTGAAAGTATGCATCCTGAGACGAGGGCTTCAAAGACATCCACACTGTCACTGCCAGAAGGGTTGAGTTCCCTCAACCAGTCTGGTGACGTGCACCTTCCCCTGACATGCCCCCAGAAAGTGGTTGATCTGAGTTACCCAGTGCTCCCAGCCCCAGAAGGTGCTGTGCCCTCTCTGCACACGCAGGCCTCCCATGGGTCAGAACAGTTCAGTCCGGGCAGGTGGCGGCAGAGGCCAGGGTGGCCTATTCAATATTTAACATAGTGCGGTTCGCCTTCAGAACATTACACAGCATGGCGAGATCTATTCCGACTAGCACCATGGTTAGAAAGAACATGGTGGATAGGTCACAAATTGCTATTCAAGAGCCCTTACCCTCTGTTCAATGGAGTGAGACAGAGAACTCAGACCAGACAAAGGCAGCTAACAACAGGAGCTGTTATAGAAGAAGGTCATCGCCTCCGTCGCTCTACAGGAGAGGGTGAAGGGTGTATACTGCCATTATTTCTCTGTTTCCAAAGAAAACGGGACGGATGAGATAGATCTTGAACCTCTGCTCGCTCAATCAGCGGATTGCAATGAGGGAACTCATAGAATGCTCACAGTCAAGAAGCTGCTGGATCCTGTCAGGCCAGGAGATTGGTTCACATCTATACACTTGAAAGATGCTTACTGTACTTACATTACCTATTTTTCCACCACCGCAGGAAGTGGTGTCTTCACTTCGCCTTCCGGCAGATGGCTTACAAGTACCAGAGAATGTCATTCTGACACTCGCAGTACATTCTTCAAGTGCAGGGAAATGTCATTGGAACCATTATGCCAGCGAAAAAGGATTCCTTTCTACCTGGAAGACCGTTTTGGGTCACTCAGAGGAAGGGGTCAGACAGCACACCAGAGAGATGACTCTGCTAGGCTTTGCAATCATGCTTGAGTTACAGAAATGGTGTGGAGAGGGGAAAAAAAACGCTGACCAAACTTCTTGTGCTATAGAAACGGTTCTTGCTTATCTCCAGTCGCTACTAGAGAAGATGTCCTTCTCTACAGTGAAGGTCTATGCTCCGGCCACCTCTGCTTGTCACAAGGGCTTCGATGACGAGCCATTATTCAGCCGTCTTCTTTTAAAGATCTTCCTTCAGAGAACAAGAAGAAAAAAAATCCATTATGCAGTGCCTTTATCGCAGCAAATTGATTTAGCCATGGCGGTACAGAGCCTAAACCAGGAACCTTTCAAACCACTGGTGACTGGACCAGACCTCCTTACAATGTATTTATATCAAAACCACTCTATTTTTGGCTCCTACATCTGCCAAGCATGTCAGCAAGCCCTCCGCTTTGTCAGTCCATCCCAGCTGTCTGACCATCAGTGGAGAGGGCAGTGGTGCCATGCTAAGACCTTACCCCACCTTCATTCATCAAAGAACATCAGATGTTATTTTTATTCCAGCCCTGAGGCTTTTTAGAGGGAGAAAGACTTCCATGTACCGTGTCCAGTGCACGCGTTATGGTGAGTCTATGTGAGTCTAAATCTCCTTTGCAACAGCAAGCAAATCTCCTTTTGCAAAAGGCAGACTCTAAAGAGGAAGGGGAAACAGGTGACTGGAAGTGATGGGACCTGGAGTTGAAACAGGGGAGAATTTGTAATGACACCAAAATGTATCCCAGATTTGAAGGGAGGTTAAAACAACACGATCTCTCGTGTATCTGCATATGGCTGTAGGGTATGAGGAACACGAGAGAGCAGATAGAGAAGATGATGTTTATTACCTGGTTTGAAACCAGGGAGCATTTGGTTGAATGATACTGGAACAGAAATATGTGAACATTAACTGCTCAATAATAGTATGAATCATTTGGAAGAACAAGGCCTCCACCTAATTTCCATTCTTGTAAAACAGTGATACTCATTTGTAGATGTTTACCTGTCCAAATACACTTTGAAAACAGTTTTTTTTAAAGATTAAAAAGGGTATTTTGGTAGAAACTGTGGGAATCATTTCAGTAAAATTGTCGTTTTTACAGTATTGATACTGCCAGTTAGGGTCAACGGTAAATTATTCCATCTCTGAAGATTATATGGTTTGAGATAATAGGGAAGCAAAATAAGCAGAAATGAGAAATGAGGCCCCATGAGAGAGAGCAATGTTCACCCTGAGATATATAAACCCTGATTGAGATAAGTGGAAAGGTACATCTGACTGTAGTAATGGCAACGCTGAAGTGTAGAGTGAAGTATGGCTCCCCATCACCACCTGGACTGAATACAAAATATCCCTTCTGACCCATCAGTGCATCCACGGAAAAGCCCCCCCCCCCCCCCCCCCCCACCTCCGCCAACACAAACCGCCTCCTTCCCCCCAGGACCAAGCTCTGCACCATGGGCTGCTCCTGCCCTCCGCCCCTCCCTGACTACCTGAGAGCACCACAGACCACTGCTTCTTTTAAAAGAGGACTCAAAACGTACCTCTTTACAAAAGCCTTCTCTTTAACCTTTTTTTTTTTTAACCTTTTTATACATGCCTTGTGAGTTGTATCCCTTTTCTTCTACAGTATGTTTTCATGCCTTGTTTTTTAATTGCCTATGTTTTTAAAGCCTATGTTTTTACCCTGTAGCACTCTGATATTTGGTCTCCAAATGTAGAGTGCACTACAAATTGAATGTATTATTATTATTATTATTATTATTATTATTATTATTATTATTATTATTATTATTATTATTATTATTATTATTATTATTAATATTATTATTATTATTATTATTATTATTATTATTATTATTATTATTATTATTATTATTATTATTATTATTATTATTATTATTATGAAGCATTAATTGGGAAACACTCACTTTTTAAATAGTTTAGTTTGTACCCGGAGAAGGAGCCAAATACAAGAACTATGAACACATAATAGAAACCTCCCAAAAATGTTCACTCAGGCAAGTCACACCGGCTCTGTTCCCTTGAGAGACCAGCAGCCTCCCCCCTCTTCCTCAGATGAGGGCTTCAAAGACGTCCACACTGTCACTACCTGCAGAGTGAGTTCTCTCAACCAGTCTGGTGACGTCACACATTCACCTGACATTGTCCCCATCGATGCCTCCAGAAAGTGGTTGAGTTCCCCAGTCCCTCGTCCCTGGCTTCCCGTCCGGGATGGTACTGTGCCCTCGCTTTACATGCAGGAAGGCCATCTAGGTCAGGGGTTCCCAAAGTGGGGGTCGTCGCGAGCCGCCGCGGGGGGGTCGCCAGATGATTCAATTTCTTTTTTATGCAGTCAGGCCACTGAACTTAGAAGCAGGCCAGGCCAGTGTTTCTAGTTGCAGCAGCGCAATAGTTAGATAACCTAGGTGGGGAACAACCAGGAGATCACTGCAACTCACACAAGTTGGAGAACTATCTCTCTCTCTCCCTCTCTTGCTCACACACACACACACACAAAGGGAGCCGCATGTGATTGGTGGAGGCGGGACCCTTACAAAAACCTGTAATAATCCCCCACAGAAAAATCGACTTTGCATTTGATATATTGCAAATATATGCCATCACACATACTGGCATTTAAAGGGTTAGAATTATAAAATGAATATGTGGTGTTATGATCAGGGCTGAAGTTGAATAAAATATTGTATTTCGTTCAATCTGAGATTAAAAAAAAAACAGAAAATCCATCAAAATCAGTGTTGTTGCTAATCATACATATGCTAGCCTGTTTTTTAACAATAATTTGTGATTCCATCACAAACACTGGCATTTAAAGGGTACAAATAAAAAAATACCTGTACCAGAATGCAGGAAATTAAGTCTTTGTAACAAAAAAAATCCTGGTGGGGACCCCCAGACCCCCGCTTAAAAAGTGGCCTGACTGGGACTATATTTCGCACTATATGTCCTGGCCTGAATGATTTCCCCAGTCTGGCCCTGGTTAAAAGCCTCCAATGCTTATTAGTGTGTGTGCGTTTGAACGTTTGCATGTTTCAACCATACATTTCCATTAATATAAAAAAAATAATAATAAATATATATATATATATATATATATATATATATATATATATATATATATATATATATATATATATATATAAAAAGAAAAAAATTTACCTCCTATAATAGTGGGGGTTGCGGCTCTCTGACACCGTTATTTGGGGGTCGCGGCCTGAAAAGTTTAGGAACCCCTGATCTAGGTGATCATGTTGGAACTGGACATTGTGGAGTATGAATTATTAAATTATAGATCAAATGAACAGAGCTGAAGGGTAACAATGTTCATCAAAGTGTTGAAACTTGAGTGCTGCAGTGTTGAGTGCATAGTAGTATAGACATATTAGTATATTAGGAAGAGTGCATGATAGTAGAGGACAGTAAGAGGGTTAGTGTTCAACATGTTAATATGTGTAAACTATGAGTCCAAGTGGATGTTTGTGCCAAATTTGAAGAAATACCCTCAAGGCATTCCTGAGATATCACGTTCACAAGAGAATGGGACAGATATGTGAGGTCACAGTGACCTTGACCTTTGACCATCAAAATTGAATCAGTTCATCCGTGAGTCCAAGTGGACGTTTGTGTCAAATATGAAGAAATTCCCCCAAGGCTTTTCTGAGATATTGCGTTCACATAAGAATGGGCCAACCATATGGACAACACGAAAACATAATGCCTCCGACCACGGGTGTGCCGTCACAGAGGCATAACAATATATTAAATGACAGGGTTTGTTGTCCCTCGCTGAGCATGTACTGTTTAGATGTGTTAACAGAACTGACACAGCGTGTGTTAGCTAGCCATAGCAATGTCTTTGACACATACTGTGCCATTTGCCACACATTTAGCAGAGTGAGCTGTCTTGCTTCAACATGGCATCCTCTGAGAATGTTCTGTTGTGTGCCCAGCAGCTTGTTATATATCTTTTTCACTCAGAAAAATAACCACAAAGACGTGAACTAGTCTAAGCTCTCGCACCTCTCTCACACTGGGTGGGTTGAGGTTCACATTATGTATTCCATGTTTGAGCTGCCGCATATAACATCTTGACTATGGAAAATGTGAATATGACAGTTGGGATATGCCAATATTAGCCAAAATACTGAGGCATGCAAAAACACTTGATGCCAAAATCCCACTTATAGTCGGTTACTGTTGCGTTTTTGGGGCCTGCGTGAGTTCTGTTTCCATGGTAATATTTTTTACAACATGCTGTGTATACTCACTAACCATCAGAAGTATCCAAGTCGTTGAGTGCTCTCCACGTGAATCATTCCAAAGCAGCCACAGAGGCATAGAGAGAATGACATTCTGACTCCTCTCAATTGTATCTAGAAGCTCTCCAGGGGATAGAAACAGTCATGCCTGCTTATTATTTATAGGCCTGGTATTTGAACACTGCACCTCCTCACCCTGTCTGAGAGTCTGAGCTCAGCTCACTTTGATTTGACTGAATTTACTGCAAGGGGCTCGGAGTCTTGTTTCGGTATGAAAATATTTTCTTCAGAGAGGTCAAAGTGCAGGGTTGCTCACAGTTCAGCCGTTTGGAGGTTTACTAAATGTCATTCAAAACATTATCTGAAACGGAATAAACTTGCGCTGTATACTGGATGGCTTTGCTGTTCCTGGTTCAGCAGAATCATTCTCTAAACCAGGGGTCCCTGCAGATAAATTAATGACAAAATGGGGGCGACAGTGGCTCAGGAGGTAGAGCAGTCGTCTGGTAATCCAGAGGTTCCCGGTTTGATTCCCGCTCCTCCCGGGCAGCGTGTCGAAGTGTCCTTGAGCAAGACACTTAACCCCTAACTGCTCCCGATGAGCAGGTTGGCACCTTGTATGGTTGCCTCAGCTGTCGGTGTGTGAATGTGTGAGTGAACAGGTAAAATGTGAGGAACAAATTGTAAAGCGCTTTGGATAATAATGCAGCCATTTAGAATGACTATCTAATAATAGACTTCAATCTGTCCACTCTACCTACAATACAGACAAAAATACATTTCCATACTTGAACATGAAAATAATGACTTGAGCACACTGGTATTCTTTCCTCTTTTATGCGGAAATGTACCGACGTTTTAATCAACAGACCTTCTCCAGGGCATAATACAGAACTGCTGTTTGACATCTTACCTATATTCAAAATACATTGTGCTCTTTTTTTTATCCACTTTTTCTCCTCTTTTTCTATTTTTCTCCCATCCCAATATTCCCGCTGTGCCAATTCTCCCCTCCCCTGTCTTGAACGTTGCTCGCATATGCCCCCCACTGGCCGGTTGTAGGGAGGATAGAAGCCTTGCATCACGTGTCCCCTCCGATACACGAGGAGGCAGCCTGTCACATATTTTCACCTACCAGCGCAGACTCTCATTGGCGAGGTGTAACGTGTGGGAGGCTCACACTACCCCCGCCATTTCCTGTCTCTGCTGTGCAGGCGTCCCCAACCGACCTGTAGGAGTCGCTGTCCACAACGTCCAGATTACCACCCATCGACTTCCACCCGCTAACTCTGCCAATTGAGTTAGTATGATGACTGGCCCAAGCCGGAGGCAACGCTGACAGCCGGAGTTGAACCCAGTGTCTCTTGCGTTGGTGACGAGCGCAATGTCCGCTGCGCCACCCAGCCGCCTAATACATTGTGCTCTTGTGATTCTTTTCATGTTCAACATCTAACCTGGAATAAATGAAGGTGCGCAAACCTTGGGAATAATTTTAGTTTTGTGTGTTAAAAGTATATTTCACATTTACATATTATGTACTTTTCTACATATACTAAAATACAAGCAAATCTCACGACAGTAATGGGGGTCTGTGGTCTAACTGTTAATGTCGGGGTGGTGCTTGACATTAAACACTTGAAGCACCACTTCTCTAATATACCAATTTATTAAACAATGACTCAAGAGACCAAGATACCGGATTCATTGCTCAAATCTAGATATATAGATATAAACATTAGGTGATAACTCAGATGTGGTCTTTGGCAGGGGGATCTCAAAGGCTATTACCTTTTTCTTTATTGCACTCGTTAGAAGTAGAATGTTGCTTTGAGGGCAAATACAAAGCCATTGTACTCTGAGCTGAGTCACGCCCGATAATTCTGTTGTTGTCTCACATTTCTGCGGCAAAGCAAATGTTATAATGTATTTTTATTAATTTATTTTTGCAATTGAAAAATGAACTTTGCCCAAAGCAATTTCACTGCATGGTTCTTTACAGAGGATGAAAGTGAAAAACATAGACCCGACAAAGAAAACCAGAAGAGAGAGAGAGAGAGAGAGAGAGAGAGAGAGAGAGAGAGAGAGAGAGAGAGAGAGAGAGAGAGAGAGAGAGAGAGAGAGAGACTGGGTGAGGAGCCCGCATGAGAAGATAGGGATCCAGAATGTTAGAGTATGATGTCAAATAGACAGACAGACAGACAGACAGACGGACGGACGGACAGACAGACAGACAGACAGACAGACAGACAGACAGACAGACAGACAGACAGACAGACAGACAGACAGACAGACAGACAGACAGACAGACAGACAGACAGACAGACAGACAGACAGACAGACAGACAGACAGACAGACAGACAGACAGACAGACAGACAGCTACTGGTGCAGACACTTGTGGGTGTCATACATACAAGCTACCTAAGAGTAACAATATAAGCTTGTTCATATAATAATATATATATATATATATATATATAGAACTTTTTGTTAGAGGATTTTTTTATATGCCACCCGAACAGGGATTAATGACCTTTTATGACCCCCTAGTCATAAAAAATCTATTTTTTGCATACATTTTTTGTATAAAATTTTCAAAGAAACTGGATGAGTGATATATCAAGAAATCCTCTAACAGAAAGTTGTGGTATATGGATAGGAGGAAACGTGGCCAGTTTGGTGTTTGGAGGTACTAGAGAAATTTAGATTTTTTGTTTTATGTGTAATACAAACTCATAAAATCTCATTTTGTACCCCCTAATAGGCAAATTATTTTTTTGAATAGATACCACTATGAAACTTTCCCAGTTTGTTATGTACATATAAACTAAGAAAAAAGATATTGCAAGTTTTCTGAATTTTATGTTTATATAATGCAAATGAGGCACTTCCCCATTCAATATATGCACATTTATGGATGTAATCATGCTAAATGAAGCAAAATAAAAAACGAAATGTTTTTTTTTATGTTTTCTTGTCACTAGTTTGAAAGAAGACATGTAAAGGGGCAACATTATACAAAAATCTAAAAATGTCCCCAAAATCTGGAAAATGGTATTTTAGGTGGGTGGTCTCCCATTAATAAAGAAGCAGGCAGATTTATAGTTATTATTACAAGTTTCAGTGTCACATTATGTTGTGTGTGTACAAACGTTAAAGGCATACTGTAGGTCAGATTTTCGGAACCCATATTGCCCTATTTCTTATTTACCAATGATGCTGTCGATGGTGTCGAGCTCCTGTCTGTACAAGCTGACTGAAGCTAACTGACATGTACTCCACAGTGCACAGGGTTTATTTCTGTCTTTCAGTACAGCTTGACCCCTGTAATAGCCAATTTCATTTCTCTCACCCCTTCCTTCAATTTATGCTTAGTCATCATCTTAAATGACAGTATTCTCTAGTCTCCAGGCCTAGTCAACAGACAGCCTTGAACGATACCAGCTTCACTTCCTGTCATTTCTGCAAGGTATTGGTAAAGTAACGATGACATTGCTTATTCCCGTCATGTCTGAAGGTTTTGGGTGAGGTGACGATGACATTGCTTAGACCATCCTGATCCACGTTGGTATTTGTTTCATCCCACTCCATTTGTTAAAGGTGAAGGCCATTCTGTTCAGCTAAGGCCTGGCATACGTGGGAGAAATAGGGTATACGACGTCTTGTATTTTGATTTGTGGGCAGCATCTCCTTGGACACTTGTACTCTGTGTCAGGGATGTGCTCTTTACTGCAGTACACTTTTAATAAACTATTATGTAACCCAGGTTTCAGATTCATAACTATTTAGTTATAAGAACATAAATAGTTAAGGCCATTGAATAAGAACATAAACAGTTAATGTTATTTGGTTATATGTATATTCATGTGAGGTTAACAACGTTTTTACCAAATCATTTGAATTGCCTCACTGCCCCTTTAAGTTACCTCAGAACGTGAGTTAGGTGAGCAGTTTGCACCTCGCCTTACGCAGAAGGAGATCATAGATTGACAGAGACTGACCCAGATAATGAATGCTGATAGAACCGGAATGAAGTAGCACCACGAAATAGTTATCAAATAGTCATAAAAGATTTTTTTTCATAGGCAGTTCGCCTCTGGTATGCGTGCCATTAGCATTACCCACGCTTCTAGTCCTCTTTTCTTTTGGAAAGAATGATACAAATTTCTTTTGTTTTTTTATTATAATCTTTAAAAAAAAAAATTATTCGACTAAGAGGTTGGCTAGTCGACTACGGCTCCTTTTGACCAATTAGTCGACTAATCGACTAATAGGGGTCAGCCCTACTATATACATTTCGGTTGCTTTTGAGAGTTTAATATGGAATGTGAGGAATGTTTCCATGTGCTAGTGCACTTTATTGTAGCCTACTTTAGCTTAGCATAGCCAAAAGTAGCCTGATTGATTATCCATTCTAAAAGCAATGAAAGATGATAAAGCAATGAAAGATGATAAATAGCTTTTATTTTCTGAATGCCTGTTATGCAGGCCAGGTTTTTCCACCCCCGGGAAGAGTTCCAAGGAGTCCCGACCGACCACCACTCATCACGTGTGCCCACGCGGGACGAGGCAGTGTGCCGGACCGACACAAGATCGATGGCGAGCCAACCCAAAGAACCTCAGATATAGATCAGGGCTATACCCAGGAGCCTGATCTGTTACCCCTGTTGCCTCAACAATCGGGTAGGATTGTGAATTGCCTTCCTCACTCCCATTGAGGAAGTGGATCAGGAATTAACGAACTAATTGAACTTGAGTGACAAGAACTTCCAAGGATATGAAGGTCATACTATCCTTTTCTATGATACAAACTGATTGAACTTGAACACAAGGACTTCCATGGGCTTTTGACCCCGTTTCACCTACTGTATTTTGATATTGATATTTTATTACAACTTTTTAATAAGATATCAACTTTTTTTTAAATTACAACTAATAAAGAAACTTGATATTGTATTTTGATATTTGATTGATGCACATTGTATATATGGGTACTGATACCTCTCCTGTATAGAGGGAGCGTTAAAGGGTCAATGCACCCGATAAGATACTTGAATACTGATACCTATCCTGTAAAGAGGGATAGTTAAAGGGTCAATGCACCCGATAAGATACTTGCATACTGATACCTCTCCTGTATAGAGTGAGAGTTAAAGGGTCAATGCACCCAATTAATAAGATACTTGAATCTCATTGTTAACACATTGATTATAGTTGAATCGCTGATGGTTCTCCGGTAAAGAAAGATAGTTTAAAGGGTCATTTCACCTAATAAGGTACTTGCATTCCTATAACATTGAATATTTCTATTGGTACTTTGTTGGTATTACACAGTGGCGGCTCGCCACTGGTGGCGCTAGGGCGCCGACCCACCTGTTAAATGAGAGAAGAAGAAAAAAAAAAAACTTTTTTGTTTTTTGTTTTATAGCCCTATAAATAATATAAACATGTTTAAAATGAATAATATTTACTCATTTTAAGTATGTTTGTATTTCCAATGCACAATATAACGTTATTATCTAAATAAAAAAAACAGCGTTTTCATGGGCAGGAAGTGACGTTTTTTTTTATTTTTTCGTATTTCTCGCCCGGGCAAGAAGCGATAGCGCTCTGACTGCGCGTCACAGTTTGATCGCTGTCTCCGTCACAGCCAATCAGTGCATACGGCGTTGTGCGTTGAAATATGACTATTATGTTGGAATCCGAGCGCGATTTGAAGCGGTCTAGAAAGCAGCGTGAACTTCCGTGAGAATTTCCATAGCCGCATTTCGCGGAGACGCTCTCTGATTGGCCGACGCCAGTATTTTTTTCTATGGCAGAATTTCACAGAGACGATCTCTGATTGGCCGAATCCAATTTCTAATGTTCCAATTCTAGCTTCTAGCTTGGTTCCTGGTACTAGGACTGTTGTTTGTCTTAGAGCGTGCCGTGCTGTGACTGCAAGTTCTTTAGACTGTTAAGCTTAGGCACTCTTTCAAAGTTGGTTAAGGTTAGAGTTTGTCTTAGAGCATGGCGATAGAACGCCAGGTAGTTTGCAGTCTGTTCGAGCGGAAATGGACAAAGGAATGTACTTGTTGAGTGTTGTGCTAACGTCGACGAGCTCAGCTGAGCTAACACTTGGCTAACAAGCTATATGGCGGATTATACACGTTTCCTGCCCTGGACGTTTCAACTAAACAGTGAGTCTCTCTCTCTCTCTCTCTCTCTCTCTAACGTTAGTAGTACTACTAGGCTGGTGCGGGCTAACTGGCTATCGTTCTGGGAGCTAACGTTAGTAGTACTACTAGGCTGGTGCGGGCTAACTGGCTTAACGTTAACGGTTGTAAATAGTTTTTTTAGGAGCAGTACTACTGCTGGCCATTCATGAAGCGAGACATTGCTGATTGTTTATTTATCGATGGCTCATTGATTTAACTACTGCAGCTCTCTCGGATTGAAAATACGTGGATTATGGCTTGTTCAATATTGTCTATGTTTGAATGAATGAATGAATGAGAACTTTATTAACAGATTGCAGAATGGGTACAATACAGTACGGCTCAATACACACAATTGTTAAGGGGATGCAGACCAGAGAAAGACGTTTGTCTTGTTTACATCAGGGTCCCAGATTTTCGATTCATATCGATAGTTTAATAGCTAGCCTTGGCTCGTTTAACAATATGCAAAATATGTGTACAGCCCTGTACTCATACTGAAGTTATTCTTGGTATATAATAGGTCTGATTGTGTAACGAATCGATTCCACGTCGCGCTGTGTGTGAGAGAGAGAAGGAGAGAGGGAGAGATCTGCCTGTGTTTGGAGACGGGCGAGTTTTGTTTCTAACTTTTCTATTTATATTGTGTTTCAAGTTGTGAATTAGAGTCTAGACTATACTTTATTTGACTGGTTGTGTGTTGTTGTAGTAACAGCTGAGCGACTCGTTCATAAGAGCCGATTCATTGCCGTGAGCGTGAGTCGAATCGCTCACGTCTTGCCATGAGTCTTGCGTGGTACAGTACTGTACTGTACATGTTTGCAAAATATTTGGTATAGCGCCCCTAGTGGCGAAGTACCCAGCGGCCGCCACTGGTATTACACCTGCAAAGGAAGAGTTTAAAGGGTCATTGCACCTAATGAGGTACTTGCATTCACTGCACACTTAAAGGTTTAAATTAATATGTTTAAATACTTACCTACCGAACTGAAATGATAAACTGATATAGAGTTTACTGAAATGATAAACTGATATAGAGTTTACTGAAATGATAAACTGATATAGAGTTTACTGAAATGATAAACTGGTATAGAGATTACTTGTGAGGTTTTGTCCGCTGCTCACCTACTCGCTCTGTTCCTTTAAGCCTACTCGCTCTGTCCCTTTAAGCCTACTCGCTCTTTCCTTTAGTTTCTGTTAATCAATTCCCTGTCTCCTCACTTCACTAGCCCCCACCCTCGCGTTCGTTTGCTCTTCGGCAACCACACCCTTGGACTACCTGTCTTTATGTGTTGATTGGTCTGGTGCCGAACACACGCTTCTAGTTCGATTATCAATTACCTCCCGCACCTGATGTGTATTCTAATTAGTTCCCCTGTGGGCTTTAAGTACCTGGCTCTTCCCCTCTGTCCCTTGTCGGGTCGTCCCGTATCATTCCGTATCATATCCCTATCACCAAGACTCCTTCGGGAGGTTCTCTGTCTGTTTATGCTGCTTTCATCTCCGGCGTGAGATGCACTCTAGCCTTCGCCTCCTGTCTCCGTTTGCCTGAAAGGAGACACTGGACTGCGCTCTCTAAGACTTCCACGGGAGGTATTCCAGTGTTCCACTTCAGACCTCCGCGCAGCAGACGTCCAGACGCGCATCCAGACCTCCGCGCAGCAGACGCCCAGACGCGCATTCAGACCTCCGCGCAGCAGACGCCCAGACGCGCATCCAGACCTCCGCGCAGCAGACGCGCTCCTCACTCCAGACGCGCATCACTTCCTAATACTCTACGGGAGGATGCGTCTCTCCGAGCCAGGCGCGCTCTTCCGCGCAGACGCGCATCCAGACCTCCGCGCAGCAGACGCGCTCTTCACTCCAGACGCGCATCGCTTCCTAATACTCTACGGGAGGATGCGTCTCTCCGAGCCGGCGCGTTCTTCCGCGCAGACGCGCTCTTCCGCGCAGACGCGCTCTTCACTCCTGACGCGCATTCAGACGCACTCCAGATGCGTCCTCCGTACCGGCGCGTACTCCAAGCAGACGCGCACCACTCTGACCTCCGCGCCAGATGCGCCCTCCGTACCGGCGCGTACTCTAAGCAGTCGCGCACCACTCAGACCTCCGCGCCAGATGCGCCCTTCGTACCGGCGCGTACTCCAAGCAGTCGCGCACCACTCAGACCTCCGCTTGGACAACCCGTTTCCCCGTGGCGACGCGCTCGCCCCGTTTTGATCCAACTCTCTTTACGCACAGCGCCTGGGTGAGTTTTTATGACTGTCTTTGATCCTATTCGTTTTTCGTGTGTTTATTGACACTGAAGATATCCTGCTTTTTGTCAGACAGTCACTCACCCAGCATCAGCTTTTTGGATAGTTCATTTGGATAATCTTTGGCCTTAACATCGCTCACTGTGTGTATACTCACCGAGGATATTATTCACTTGGATTTGTATTTTGGGACTTCGCTCACAGTGTTTATATACACCGAAGATTCTGTCACTTGGATTACTCTGTTTTTGGGACAAGTCACCTCTCCTGTCACCTGCTCTGTTCCCACTGTACTCTGAGCTAATCCCGCTCCCTCTCTCCCTCTCGGTCCCGTTTACCCACCTCGGAGATCTGCCGAGAGAAGTCTGCAGAGCGGCTCTGACGTCCAGACTAACCATCCCGGGACAAGCTGCAGAGCAGCAACATTCATTAATGCTTGTGTTCCAAGGCCTTACCCTGTTTTCTCTGTCCCAGTATGCAGCTCCAGCCCTCGCCCTGTTCCAAGGCCTTACCCTGTTTTTCTCTAGTCCTCCTAGTCCTCCCTGTCTAGTCCTTCCAGTCCTCCCTGTCCCCGGCCCGCCTCCGCGGGCCTCTGTCCCTGTCTCCCCTCTCTAGTCCTCCTAGTCCTTCCCGTCCGGTCCTCCTAGTCCTCCCTGTTTTCCTGCCCCTTCCCTTGCCCCGGCCCTGTTCCGTTAGCCTTCCCTTAGCCTTCCCCTTAGCCAGCTCGCCTCTTAAAGGCACTGTGCCTTTTCCCTTTCTTGTTATCCAGTATTTTGTGTTCTCCCTTAAAGGGACAGTGCCGTTTTCCTTGTGTTTCAATAAATGCCCAGTTCTTGGCTTACTCTCATACCTGTCTTGTGTTGTGCGATTGGGGTCGGTTACAAACCATAACATTACTGATCTGCATTTGCAGAAGAAAATATAACGAGTTAACTCACGAAAAAGGGATACATCTAATGTCCAACCTTAAAACTAGATTTTAGCTAGTGATAACCTCAGAGACATCTGAACTGAACCAAATGTGTTGATCCAATCAACCTATAAGATATTGAACTAACCCTCCTGAAAGAAGGAGTGGTTAGAGAAAGAACCTAAAAAGGGATATTTCACACTACCTCACGTTAGTCATTGTATGTATTGCAATTGTCTAGCTAGCGCTGCTGTTAAGAATAAATACCGGTCACTGTTATAACATTGTCTCTGGTCTACTACTCCTTTTACTGGGAATATCACTCCTCTCCTCATTCGAATCTACTGGTCCGTGGCGAAAAGCTGTTACTGTTAGTGACACAAGTGCTACATATACTTAAACTTTTGATCGACTATCAGCCTCAGTGTTTGACTTTTTATTTCAGCGCTCTCTGAATTTTAGCCACTACACTCCATTGACTTTGCACTAGTTTGTGGCTAACTAACCAGAGCTAGTATTCTCTACCGACTCTACCGATCGACAAATCAGTAGGAAGGGTTCCAAAACTCAGATCCCTTTTAAGATTGAGGATGTACATTGTGGATGTACTGAACTGAAGCCGCCTGCAGCCATCTGCTAAATATTAAGGACGAGGAGGTTGACAGTGAGAGACATCGGCGCGATGGCCTCTGTGTCGCGCCGCTATATCTCATGTCTATGGCGCTGGTCTAATAAGGCCGGCGCTATGCCGGCAGAAGCTAATCGCATTATACTTGTAATTGCTTGGCAATGCCATGCACCCGAGACCCCCAAAGGGCTGAAACCAAGCCTTCTAGGATGCACTGGCTGTCTAATACTTGGAATTTTCAGACACCCACTGAATGCTTTCCATCTCCATAATTGTCCACACTATAATTAAAACCATTTCAGGTGTATGATCACACATGTGTGATTATAATTCTGAGAGCTGATCATTCTAGTGATGATGGCACAATGATTACTAGCCACTGAAGGCTATAGGCCTTTATAATTCTAAGTGAGTACACAGCAACTGTAAAAGGGTTAACATTATGTTGATTCGTCATGCCAGTGCTAAATTCTGTCCGTATTGTCCTTGTATGATTCTATTCTCCTTAGTGTTAGTGTTTCTTGTATAAATGCTGACGCTGATTAAATACTGAGAGTGTTGAGCAATGGTTATTAAAGTAGATTACGTGGTTTTTAATGACTGCAGCACAGACGCTTTCACAACACACATTTACCGACCGATTAGTGAAGGGACATGGCATTCAGGTTTTAATGTCCTCATTATTATCTTTAATGTTTACTTTTTTCCCCCTGTAAGAGCCGCCCTACGGTATACCTTATTGAGATCACCAGAGCAACCGTTGCTGGTGTGAATGTGGTGCCAGTCGGAAAGACTCCAGAAACACTGTCCCGTTTCCAGATCTGTGACATACAGCAGGGGCAAGAAGAATGTTGGGAAGCATAGGAAGGGTAATAGGAAGCATGTTAGGAAGCATAGGGATAATGTTAGGAAGCATACGAAGGATGTCAGGAAGCATAGCAAGCATGTTAGGAAGCTAAGGAAGGTTCATAGGAAGTACAGGAGGTGTGATAGGAAGCATAGGGAGGATGCTAGGAAGCATAGGCATTTCCACATGTTGTAAACAGGGGCCAGAGCGCTGATTCATCTGCTGTCAGCGTATGTGTCAAGTTTAATCTACCTCAGCCTTTTAGCCGGCGAGATATCCTGCTTCACACACACACATACTCATAGACAGACAAAATCAATCGCATAAGCGTTTTGCCTGTTGAGATAATGATATTGAACTGATCTAGATAGTCATTCTCAAAACCAACCTCTTCAACTTGGCCTTTAACCCCTAATTTCTCACTTTGTATCCTGTGTCTGTCCACTATGTTTGTTACTTTTGTTATGTAAAGCGACCTTGGGTCTTCTGAAAGGTGCTATATAAAAAGTTATTATTCTTACACAGGCTGTCATTGTGCTATGCTCCTGCATAGGTAACTAATTAACTACAATACAATACAATACTCCAAAGCGCTTTACAATTTGTTTCTCACATTTGACCCATTCACTCACACATTAACTCACACATTCACACACCGACGGCGGAGGCAACCATGCAAGGTGCCAATCGGGAGCATTAGGGGTGTCTTGCTCATCGACACGCTGCCCGGGAGGAGCGGCAATCAAACCGGGAACCTCTGGATTGCCAGACGACTGCTCAACCTCCCGAGCCACTGTCGCCCCAAGGTGGGCAGAGTGAGCTTACATGTCCAGCATCGCCCCAAGCCTGGCGCCGAGTTTTCCACACACTCAGAGGGAGAGAGAGAGAGAGAGAGAGAGAGAGAGAGAGAGAGAGAGAGAGAGAGAGAGAGAGAGAGAGAGAGAGAGGAGAGAGAGAGAGAGAGAGAGAGAGAGAGAGAGAGAGAGAGAGAGAATAATAAAAACGATTTCCCGGCCTCTGTTCGGCAGGTGGTTTTGCACAGCGTGTGTGCTTTTCGACACATGGAACAACAGGTGGTGTTAGTTTTCCCATGTGACCCGGGGAACACCACTTGACAAGGGCGACATTTTTTATTTGTTGTTCAGAGTCGGGCCTGTTGTACTTGATGAATCCACGTGGGGAAATTATTCCCCTGCATTTGAGACATTCTTAACCACTTAAGAGCAGTGGGCAGCCACAGACAGGTGCCCCGAGGACTGACTCCAGTTGTAATGCTAGTGCCTTGGTCAGGGACAATGGCAGGAGTATGCTTTTATGTTTTTTATAGTGTGGGGAAAGCACACCATTCCCTCCTCCGGAATACCCGGAGCCCGGAGGAAACCCTTGCAAACTTGGGGAGAGCGTGTTCCCTCCGTCGGATTCTAACCCAGGACCTTCTTGTTCTGAGGCAACAGTGCTAACCACTGCGCCACCGTGCGGAAAAGTGACTATAGCTTGGCCGAGAAGTGCCGATCGACTTGGGATTGGTCTCTCCGTGTTCAGGAGACTCAGGCGTATATTATACTATAAATTTACTATTGGATCGTGTCTCCAGCACCCCCACAGCTGTAGCTACAACCACTTAATGTCAATGCTCTCATCCACATTCATTCATTTCTCCCCCCTGCTCTCTCCCCTATGATTTCAGAATACTGGACGTGTTGCGGTGGTCAATAGTGAAGCGAAGTCCCTCCCCTTCCGCTAACACCATGGTGAACCTTATTTTGGAAAGAATTATACATAATATATATATATGGTAGTCCATGGCGAGAGACAAATACCTTTTTGATCCGTTTGAATGGTTCCAGGAATTACACATTACACACATTGATGTTTGTCAATTTATGGCGAGACTACCCAGGTGAATAGGCAAACAAAATATTTGAATAGATATCACTATGAAACTTTGCCAGTTTGTTATGTACATAACAACTAAGAAAAAATGTATTGCAAGTTTTCGGAGATCTTATGTTTATATATGCAAAATAGGCATGACCTAATTAAATATGCACTAATTTGCATATGTCGCCAGGGTATATATACCAATATTGGATGATGCCAGATTAAAAAAAATTGTTTTATTATGTTGACACATAACACAATGAACTTTGTTCAGAAGGGATTTTACCCATTCACTCTGCTCATCGGGAGCAGTTAGGGGTCAAGTGTCTTGCTTAAGGACACTTTGACACGCTGCCCGGTAGGAGCGAGAATCTAACTGGGAACCTCCCAGGATTCCCAGACGACTGCTCTTCCTCCCGAGCCACTGTCCCCACCGGGTCCGGTCCCATGGTGGTACAGCAGAAGGGAGGGACATCGTCTCTCTACAACCAGTAACCCAGATGACATCACAATACCCCGCTCCTATCCTCCCACATCCTTGCTGCTTTAAAAAAAAACATATTACGGTTACATCAGATCAATTGTATTGGCTGACTTCTTATCCAGGAGGCCATATGATACTGAGACATCACTTAAGAGGAGACATCCTTTTGACTCGGATTGTAATTTCCGGGAATGTACCTGTGAGGTACAGTATAAGGTCATTGTTGCTTTTGTATTTGAAGTCTTTCTAAAAAAAGAAAGAAATACCTCATTGGCAGTGGCTCAACGCCAAAGAAAATGCATCATGGTAGGGATGCACTGTTCCGCCAGGAGCTCAATATGACTTCCATGCTAATGGTTTCCTGTTAACCTACAAGCATCATTGACTGTCAACAGAGCTGTGGCACTCCTTTCCCGAGCTCCTATCATCACTTTTCCTCCTCCTTCCTCTCTCTCTCCTCTCTATCTCTCTCTCTCTATTTCTCCTCCCCTTCCTTCGTATCTTGCCTCCGTCTTGCTCGTTCCACCTCTATGTCATTCACTCTTCTTCTCCGATATTTTCTTTCATTATCTCGGCACCGATCGCCGTTTATCGTTCCGTCTCCTCTGTCTCTCTCTGTCTCTCTCTATCTCTTTCTATCCCCCCCCCCCCCCGCCAGTTTGAGCCTGTACCTTCCGCTTTTCCCTCCCATAACTAGATGTCTGTCTTCCATCTGAGTCCACCCCCCTACCCCCCCACCGACATCCCCCCTCCGAAGGAAACCAACCAACCAACCACCCTCGCGTCCCGTTCCCCTCTCCTCCTCGCTCCCCCATTGCTTCTCTGCGCTCCCTGCCGCCGCCGCCACTCTATGTGATCCTTTGACAGGGTTTGATCTCATTTGCCTTATTTCCATCTGCGTTGTCTTTTTGCCCCGACGTCGTCACGTTTTGAATAATTCAGAGGCTACGACTCGCGGCGCGATCGCTAATGATATTGAAAGGCCGACCGTGAACGTGAGGTGGTGGTGAGCAAAAAGCCCCCCCCCCCCCCCCGTCTGCCTCGAGTCTCATGCAGAGAGAGAGAGAGAGAGAGAGAGAGAGAGAGAGAGAGAGAGAGAGAGAGAGAGAGAGAGAGAGAGAGAGAGAGAGAGAGGAGAGAGAGAGAGAGAGAGAGAGAGAGATAGAGAGGTGGATTGGGTGAGGGGGGGGGGGGCAAGGACGTGGCAGAGGCCAGGATTTCAACGAGACACCGGTTTCAGGATTGGGAATGTTATGTAGAATGTTTCCTTTTACCTTGGAAACTTAAATGGATATCTCAGAGTTTTCAGGAGGCCTATCGGATGAACTGACAGTCATTTCGGTCGATTTGTATCACTGTATGGGTTCCTGAGATTATGGAACTAGAAGCCATTTTTGTTAGCAATGCAAGTGACAAGTGGGGCACGAGGCATCCCTTAAAAAAAAAAGTATCATGGTTGTTTGATGGTTATTTCCATTTTACCATGGTACCAGCTATTGCATAAATATGGTATCCATCAGTTGTTTCAGTATAATCCATCAGTATTTCTGAGGAGTGACTTTAACAGACCTCTCCAACTCTGTTACATTATACATCGTGTTCCCATGTAAATCCCACTGGAAACAGTTAACATACCGTTAACTTCCAACAAAACACTATAGTGCGGGTGGTCCTCATCTGCTTCTTGAGGTGACTTTCATGTCACCTGAATGATTCTATGTACGTAAGGTGTCATGACTCTAAAGACAAGACTCTAAACTCAATAGTTTAAAAAAACAAACAAACATGGGTTTCAATCTACAAATGAGGCTGTAAAAATGCATCCTTTTGAGAGAGATGAGCCCCGCCCCCCCCTGAGAGCAGCAGTGACAGGCTTGTAGAATGTATTATCTATGTACTGGTACCCGCTTACAGGGTTATCTCACTTTAGTAGAAATCAGCAGTCCTACCCCTATCTAAAGTCATCTACAACTAGTGGCTGCTGCTGTCCGCTGTCAACACCACCATTCCTCCCAGGTGTCAGGCTCCTCATTCACTTCCATTCATTTTGAGGATCATGTCTAAATATCATACTTGTGAAGTATAAACAAACTCTTCAATAAATCTGTCAATTCTGAGTCAAATATACATGTTTGTTTTGGCATTTGATGTGTCTTTACAGACTCACGACCTTTGAAAAATAAAAGCAGATCCTGTCAATTTCAGTGTGCTGTGTATCTTTGCCTTGCATATAATGGGGAGTGGTTCCCATGGTTACCTGCTGCCTTGCTGGGAAAACAAAGTAAAACAAGGGTTCAAAATAGGTGAAATATATTGATGCCTTTGGGTTTTGGTGAGTGTTAAGGGTGGATGTATGAATGTAAAATGGTACATACTTGGAATTGGAGTCCAAGGACGAGGCACCACAACATGTTTTTTGAGTAAGAGTGAAGCCACTCCAAACATCATGCTGCCAGGTCGTAACTTCTTTGTACTGTATACCAGTCAGTCATAGTCTTTAGCATTCACCCTTACCCGCTTTGCCATGTCTAACCCAGTCTTGTCCTCCGTGCCCACAGTCCTCTACCTGGCTCCACTCCCTGTCCTCGTGTCCTGGATTTCTTTGTACGACCTCCGTCTGCCTGACTACTCTTCTCCTTGTTTACCTCCTGGACTGTCCGAGGACCCGGCTCAGCCTATGATCCCCCGCTTGTCTAACTACCCTTCTACTCGCTTTCGCTTACCTCCTGGACTGTCTGAGAACCTGGTTACCGTATTACCACCATAGAATATATATATACCCACTGTTGGAGTTTCTCTGATTCCTCGCTTCTGCCAGTTTATGTCTGCATTTGGGTTCTGGCTCTATGTACAACCGTTACACCAGGTAACAATTATGAATGAAAAATAAGTCCTTATGAAGCAACCAGGTTATTTTCCAGTCAATGTCCTCATATTTTCCATTCAAAAAGTTAAGACAAGCAGGGCTAGAGATATAATTTGTATTAAGAGCAGATACAATTTTCCTATTGGACTACTACTACTAAGAAACTGACATTGATCAAATAAAAAAATCAAAATAAAAACCAACACAAAGCTGAGGATCTTTAACTCCAATGTTAAATCAGTCCTCCTGTATGGCTCGGAGACCTGGAAGACAACCGTAGGGCTGAAGCAGAAAGTACAGTCCTTCATAAATTCCTGCCTCCGCCGCATTCTAAGAGTGAGATGGCCAAATGTCATTACAAATCTGGACCTGTGGGAGCGCACAAAACAACTACCCCCGCCAGAAGAAATAAAGAAGAGAAAGTGGATGTGGATAGGCCATACCCTGAGTAAAGAAGACACAAACATCACCCTTCAAGCCCTACGATGGAACCCACCTGGAAAGAGAAAACGCAGCAGGCCTCGAAACACCTGGCGCCGTTATTGGGAAGGGGAAATGAAAGAGGCTGGACTGGGATGGCACAACATCGTTCGGGAGGCCAAAAACCGCGCAACATGGAAAGAAATCGTCAGTGGCCTATGCTCCGCAGGGAGTGCAAAGGCTTAAGTCAAAGTAAGTCATGGCATTGCTGTCCTATGTCTTACTCCTACGGTGTAATGTCCTGTGTCCTTCCAGGCTCAAATGTGTAGCAGAGGCGCTCCGTGACCTCAGGTTGAGGTGCTCGGGTAGCACTACGCCAGACATGAAAATTCCATTTATCAAATTTGTCTTTTAACAAGCTTTGTCAGTGGCTCACAGACACAGACACACAGACACACAGACACAGACACAGACACAGACACAGACACACACACACACACACACACACACACACACACACACACACACACACACACACACACACACACACACACACACACACACACACACACACACACACACACACACACACACACACAGAGACACACACACACACACTCACACACACACAGTGACACACACACACACATACACACACATACAGACACAAGCACACACACACACACATACACATTTGTTTGTAACCTTTATTTTAACTCGAAGGACATTGAGGTTTCCCTCATTTACAATGACGACAAGTTTACACACACATGAGCAACACAATGAAAATATAAAAAAAGAATAGAAGAAACTAAAAACAATTGCAATTTGACAAAGTGTTTATTAAAAGCAAGGCGAATGTCATTCGGATCAGAGATCACGCAGTCATTTATCGTAATACTAAGGGGCAGAGTGCTAGAAGGCAGATTTTTGGTCAAATTAACTGCACCCCAGAACTTGGCAGGATTAGAATAGGAGGTGGTTACAAGATTTAAAAAGTAATCCGTTTTAGCTTTCCTTACAGCTGAAGTGCATTTATTTCTGAGCTGTCTAAATGACAGCCAGTGCTGGGTATCATGTGTGCGTCTGGCACGGGACCAGGCATTATTCGTATCATTAAGGAGGGTAGACAGCTCATGAGTAACCCATGGCACCACCCTATCGTTGATCCTAGTCATTTTATATGGGGCATGCTTATCTACAAAGCAATTAGATGCACATATAAAGGAGTTAAGAGCGTCCTCTATCTCATCGAATTGGCCGACGCAACTCCAATCCCAGTCATCCAGATCCCCCATGAACTCCTCTGCAACAAACCTCTTAAAGTTCCTCTTAGAAACCAGCTGAGATGTAGTCTTTTTCACATTTATATTTCTCGCAATGGGACAGTGGTCACTGACTCCCAATGCAAAGACACCACTGGTATATTTGCTAGTCCTGTTGGTGAAGATTAGATCTAAAGGGGAGGATTTTGAGTAATCTTTGGGGTTTGGTCTGGTTGGTTCAGTAATTAGTTGTGATAAGTTGATGCTGCAGGTTTGATTTTTAAGCTGCAGAGAAACATCACTTAGCCAGTTGAGATTTAGGTCACCTAAAACGAGAAGTTCATCTTCACAGAACTTCGACAGCAGATTCACCAAAGTGTCGGTGCATGAGAGTCAGCTGAAGGAGGGCGGTAAATGCCGACTACTGTTATTGGGTCCGGACCATGGTAAACTTTAAGTGCGAGAAATTCAAAACAATTGGGAAGAGAAACTGATTTTAAAATTGAAGCTGAGAGATGAGATTTAAGATAAATTCCAACCCCACCCCCCCTACTTGAACGATCCATTCTATAAACATTATAATTAGAAAGTGCCACATCAGCACTATCTGTCATGGTCCCAGCCCGGGATCATGCTCGAACAATGTGAACAGTGGTTTTCTGCCGCCCTCTGGTGGCTGAACGCAGCAACTCCAGATCCTGGACTCTCTAGTCTATGGCATTTGAGTCTAGGTTTGCTGGACTCCTTTAATGCTTTGTTGTGTTTTCTGTTCATGTTGTGTGGTGCGTTTTAGCTTGTGTTTTTAAAAAGGTGTATCGTTTCATGTTCCTTAAAGGTTCATCTCTTTTTCATATGTATTCTCTAAGGGTTAATAATTTACATGTGCCCCTTTAAGGCTTATCCCTTTTCACATGTTATTAGTGTTAACTATTTTACATATGTATTCGCTAAGTGTTAAATATCTACATGTGCCCCTTTAAGGCTTATCCCTTTTCACATGTTATTAGTGTTAACTCTTTTACATATGTATTCGCTAAGTGTTAAATATCTACATGTGCCCCTTTAAGGCTTATCCCTTTTCACATGTTTTTATTGGTGTTAACTCTTTTACATATGTATTTGCTAAGTGTTAATACTTTACATGTGTCCCTTTAAGGCTTTCCCTTTGCACTTGTTCGGGTTAGAGTTAGGGTTAGGGTTAGGGTTACACAATATCCTGTGTTCCTCAGCCTTGGCCATGCAGGCCTGTTACCAGCTGGCACTTGTTAGTAATCACAGGGTAGTATATAGACCTGCTCGTTCCCCTCATTGATTGTCGCACCATTGCCTTGTTTCAGTGTATTGTATGACAGTTGGTTTCGGTCACTTACTCACCTCTTGTCTCTTATATTCCCTGTGAGTCCGTTCCTATTTAGTCCTTATTCTTCCAGCATTGCTGTGTATTGTATTTTGCAGTTCGCTTTTGTTTGTAACAGTTTTAACGTGTATCCTGTTTGCAACTGCTAGTAAAAGCGTGTTCACTTTCATCCGTCGTCTCAGCTTCTCTCTCTCTGCTCGTGTTACCTGCATTTGGGATATCCTCTCCTAACCCACACCGAAACCATCTCACTATCTATATTCTCCCTAAGCCAGGTTTCACCCAACACAAGAACATCAGGGCCCCGTTCCATGTACCGGGATAACCGAGTTAGCCGGATAACTTTAGCTGGATAACTGGGTTAGCCTGACTTTCCGATTTCATGTACCTGGATTTTCCAAATCACCATGACAACATATCCAAAAGTTTGAGCCTGGTCGAAAGCAGAGTTCAAGTTCAAGTTAGCCTGAACTATCGCCACGCCCCCGCAAAGAAGTGACAGCCCGTTTCCTGAAACTATTCCCACAGTCTACGATCTGCATTATACCATTCTGAATTACGTTTTTGTGCTCCATTCTTCCAGAGGGGGCTTTTGAAATGTAAAATAGACCCAAAATGCTGATATTAAATTCACTTTGTCCTAAATAATGCACGTTATATATACCGTGGCGACGGTGGCGCTCGCTCGTGCGATGTACACATGATGTGGTTATTTTAATTGTAACTGGGATTAAGATGTCTGATGAGATGCGCTGTTTGACGGATTTGAGAAATTGAATGAGCCGTTGACGTCACATTAATGAATGAGGATAAAGAGATAAACTTCATTCAAAACAACGGATATTCTAAACACGGGTCTCTCGTTCATTAATGTATAAACAATGAATTTATCCCATCTGGCCCAGTGGCCCAGCGGTAGTGCTCATGCCTGCCAATTCAGCGACCGGGGTTCAAATCCCCGTGTTTCCAATATGATTTTTTTGAATATAATATTAATGATTATACGCCAAAGTAGCCTGGTTTTAAGTTAAAATATTATAAATCTACATGCATTGAGGATGTCATTCTTTATATAGCTCTCAACGTGCACCAAATTGAATTATTCCTATATTGCAAAAAGAAGGAAAAGACTAGGGCCTTGAACCCCGGTCGTCCGTGTGAAAGTCAAAAGAAGAACCCGTTACACCACAGAGAAGATAAGTAAAAGATTGACTATACATCAATCAATGGGTAAGAGAGCCGTATCGTAATTCTGTATAACAGTTAACTAATAATTTTCGCTAGCAAGATCTCATTTGATTATTCAATCCAGCAGGCAAGTTTAAAGAAATATAATCTGATTGATTGAGGTAATGAGGGACTTAGAATTAGCCTATAGATAACGCATTTAACTTGTCGGCGAGGCGATTGAGCCTATTGCAATCTGTCAATAAAGTCTTAAATCAATTAATCAATCAATGCCGTTGAGAATCAGGGTCTCTGCCATCGATACGTGCTGGCTTTCCACCTAAAACGGGAGCGCGCATCTAGCCTGACTTGAGCCTGACTCTCAAGTCTGGCTTGAGTTAACGAGACTGAATCCTCCTTTGTGAAACAGGAAAATCCCGGCTTTGAACATCGGGTTAACTGAAGCTGGATAATGGACATGTTGATCGACTTAGTTGAACCACGTACATGAAACAGGGCCCAGGAGAAGTCCGCTCCACACACACACACACACACACACACACACACACACACACACACACACACACACACACACACACACACACACACACACACACACACACACACACACACAACTCAACCCCTTCGCTCAGGCTCTCTCTCTGTCCGATATACCACGCTTTGCATGTGTTTTTCTCCCTCGCAATGTCAAATTTAATTGCATATACAAATTAAAACAAGGCCTCTCTGCTGTACCTTACATGGGGCATAATAAAACAATTTTTAAAAGATCTTTAGAAGCCCTGTGCCTCATTCTCCATGATGAAAACAAGCCTGTCCCCGGCCTAAAGTGCCATGAAATTACAGGGATGAAAGGCACAGTGGCGAGATCACATGGCTGCTTGCACTTTTTAATTATGACCCAAATTCAATTACTTTTCTCCAGCCTCATACTTTACAGAGGCAGAGGAAATTGCTCCAGCCAAGTGACAGCTTTTATGATTAAGCCCTGTTCACATATTCCAAAAAAACGAAACATAGTCTTTAATGCAAATTCAGAGCTTCACAACTCATGGGGTCGGGGGGGGGGGGGGGGGGGGGGGGGGGACCTGCCTTGGTCGTTGAAGACAGTGGTAAACAATTACAGCCTCACCCTCCCTCCCTCTAACCAATCATGGAAGTTTGTCACTGTATCTAACTGGCTCTTGATTGGTTCCAGCAATGCACGGCACAGGGAGATAATGTGTGTGAAAACAGGACAGAGCTTGAATTATCCACCGTGCTGCTGGCAAAGCCTGGGACATATACATGTCTTTTAAAAAATATATATATATATTTTCTAAGCTGCACTAGTTAATCGAGATCACTGATCTTCTGTTGCACCAGCAGTGAAAATAAATTATGAAATATTCCTACTGTATGTGAACATGCAGTTATGCAGACGAGGGCGGTCGAGTAAGACTGAGTTGTGTAAAGAGGGGCTGAGCGCTTTCCATAATGGCTTACATCATACGCAAGACACGGGCGCGATGTGTACATAAGATTTGCATCACATTTCAAGTGTTCCATTTCCCAGATGCTGGGACTCAAATAATTTTTGGAGAGCCTCACTTTTGTGTCAATGTTTCTTTTTCTACCGCATTTCTGAAAGGAAATGTTTAAGCAGTATTTACTTGGAAAGGCAAGGGCCTGAGGCTATATGTAAAACGACTGTTTTTCCTTTTATAAATAGGAAGCGCAGGCATAATGGTGGCTTGGATGTGAGATTGAAAGCGAAATATGTGGCCAAAATGGAGACAATGAACGCAGTGCGACAATATTTAGTTTGTAAGTTTACTGTTCAAAAAGCTAAGAATGGGATTAAAAGGAGATTTATTTATATTGTTGGTGTTAACTTGTAGAACAATGCTGATATTGTTACGGGTGGGCAATGGTGGTGGTGGCGGTAGAACCCAATTGCAGACAGTGAGCGAGGAACGAGTCAGGAAGCAAAGGTAGCATGCAAGGTTCTTTACTGGCAGTAGTAAAACACAGGCACGTCACAGGGGCACGTCGATAAACACAGGTAGCGGCGCAGTCAAACTGGCTCAGGGAAAACACGACACAGACTAGAAAACAAAACCTGGCCAGAAACGAACTGAGACTCGAAAACAAAAGAGCAATCAAAACGAGAATACTAACATAACACTTACTATTATTAACAGAAGGTACTCAGGACTATTCCGCGAGCGGCAGGAGTCTAAACACGACAGGGCAAAACAGGAATAGGGCACAGACCATAGGGGAAGCTCCACGGGCAAGGCAGTACACGGAAGACTGGAGCAGAGCATACAGGACAGCACAGCGTAGAGCGGGGCTTTACTGAGCTGCAGTCAAGGCACAAAACAAAACCGAAATACGAAAACTTAACGCAGGCAGGAAAAACTGAAACAGAGTATGCAGGGTAAACAGGACACGAGCAAACAGGTGTACGCAACAAGGCTACAATGATGCTGCGCTGGAAACAGGGGGAGGCAGGCAGATATAACAAACGCTGATTACCAACAAGCAACAGCTGGGGGAACACGGACAGATGGACACTAATACACACACTGAGAACACTGGACTAGATAACAAGGGACTAGATCATAATACAACCCCAGACAGGGGAGGACATTAGACTAGGCAGGGGAACATTACAGACAGGATGAACACAGGGAGTACATTAATGATTGCAAACCATACTAGGCACAAATGCATGATATAGTTCAGCAGAGTCAGTATCGGCTAGATCGGAGCACTGTCCATGATGAGTGGCGCATGATAGTCTATGAAGGGACTTCGGCTGGAGGCGGGAGAGGGATTGATCATAAAGTTCATGAGTCCAGGCCGATCATAACAGATATGCATTTAAGATTGAGTCATTTGATTTAGATTTTCCAAAATAATTTGGTATTATAGGTATTTTTGAAGTTTACAAATGTGAATAAGTCTTATTTTATTATTTATAAAAAAATAAATTCGTTTTTGAGGCTCAATTTGTTAGGAATTTAGGACAGGCATGTACTGTATAAGCATTATGCTTCAGCCTGTACCCATTCAGTCACTACCAACATCAAAGACTGTTGAATGATTGTCTATAATTATTGTATTGTGTGGGATGACTGAATAAAACTACTACTACAATCTGCAGTGTAAGGTTCACATAATTAAAACAAAATTATCAACAATCCATCAGGATAAGTGGAAGGTGGAGATATGGAAAAAACCTAAACTTAGAAAATATGTTGTAATTAAAAATTAATATTTTACTGAACCTTATGTAATGTTAAACTTAAAGAGAAGACAGAGGTCTCTGTGTGCCCAGTTGAGGTCTGGCACCCTGCCATTGGCTGTGGAAGTGGGTAGATTCCAAGGTAAACCTGAGGAGGAGCGGTTGTGTGTTCTATGTGATCTGGGAGTGGTGGAAGATGAATATAATTTTGTTTTTTATTGCCCTTTGTACTACTACACCGATTTGAGGAGGGCTTTTTTTTTTTTTTTTAAGATACATTTTTTGGCGTTTTATCGCTTTATTGCTACTGGGCAGTCCAGTAGAGAGAAACAGAGGAGGAATGGGACACAGAGTGGGGGGAAGACATTCGGCAAATAACAACGGGTTCGGGAGTCGAACCCGGGTCGGCCGAGTCGCGGCCGAGCCGAGTCGCGGCTATGTAGTTCGCCACTGGGGTGCCCCTGGGAGGGCTTTATTTAAGGATCCGCCCCTTCCTGACAAAAGAAGCCACCCAACTTGTCATGGTTTTTGCCTTATTTCACCTTTCTGTGAGGGACAGCTGTCTATTTTTGCTTTATTTCACCTCTCTGTGAGGGATAGCTGTCAATCCCTGTTTCCTGTGGTTAATTGCCTCATGGGTCGGCAGGTGTGTGGGCTTGATTGCACCTGATGCAGTCCAGCTGTGCCTATGGCCATGTGGAGTCTATTTAAGTTTGGAGATCGCAGTGTCAACTGCTTTTTCATTTCCTAGTGTTGGTTGTCCTTTTGGTCACGCTCATTATATTGAAGTGTAGTCTGATCTCTGATTCAGAATTGAGCTTTATGGTAGTCATTCTTATTTTAAGCTACTCACGTGATTCTACACATAAACTCCCTTAGTGGAGGTTTATTGTTTTACTTTTTCAAATATAAACTCCTTTATTAGGAGGTATCCTTGTGGCTTATTTACTTTTATACTATACCTCTTTATTGAGAGTAGTCCTGTTTTTTGCGACTTGATTTATTTTCTTAATTACTCACTTTGAGATTTCCACCTGTAAAGGTTGTTTTCTGTTGTTTAATTTTTCCCCTCTCCTAAAATATCTGCATAAGCAGTCTAGTGGTTGTCCGTGTCATGGATAACTTTAAGAGTCCCTGTTATCTGCTCATGACCCACACACACACACAGCCCTCACACAACTCCTCATCTCCTGCCTCGACTAGTGCAACACACTGCTTGCTAGCCTTCCGACTGCCACCAAGCCTCTTCAACTCATTCAGAACGCAGCTGCCCGCCTGATCTCAAACCTACCGAAGTCAGCCCATGTCACCCCACTTCTTAGGGACCTGCACTGGCTCCCCATTGCCGCACAAATCCACTTCAAGGCCCTCAACCTGGCATATCATGCGGCAAAGGGAACGGCCCCCGCCTACCTCCGATCAATGGTCTCTAACTATACACTATACACACTATACACAAGACCCCTACGCTCTGCATCTTCTGGCCGCCTCAAAGCCACTCCTGTCCGAGTTCCGGGATATTCTCTGTCCTTGCCCCACAATAGTGGACCGAACTTCCCACCACAGCCGAAACTCGACCAATCTTTCGCCATTGACTAAAGACACACTTCTTCAATCAATGTTAAAAAAAAAGAAAAGAAAAAAAAATAATAATAACCTTCTTATTGTCATGCACTCGTCCTATTATACTAACATACACTGTAGCACTCAACACTTTGATGAACATTGTTACTCAGCTGACTCAGTTCTACCCTTCCTACTGAATTGTCGTACAAAACTTGTAAGTCGCTTTGGATAAAAGCTAAATGACAAAATGTAAATGTTATGTAATGTAGGCTAATGGTGCACTTTGTGAGAAAACATTAGGAGACGAACAACTTCTGGGAGGAACACATATTCAACATTTGAGGTTTCAAAGAACACGTATGCAAGGTGTTCAGTTGGTTTCGTCAAATGTAACTGTTCATCACAGGTTACTTGGATGGAGGACAGCACACAACATTCTCAGCCTTCTTGGCCTTCGTCAGTGACTAACTGCACAAGTAGGTATGTAAGAAAGTCCATGTTTATTTGTGTCACAGTTACAAGTCTCAATGGGTTTGCAATGGAACAACAACCCCTGAAATTAAAGACACAAAATAATATATATATTATATAGTATATTAGTTAAATAGAGTGCTACTGTATCTATCTATAGTTTTGGTGTGATTCACCTTGTTTTGGAAATATCTGCCGTGGAGATGATCTGCCATCACTTGAGTACAATGGACATTTGGAAAAACTCAAAAGCAACGTCTCTTCATGACCCGGTTACTCCACTCACCTTCCTGTGAGCAGTTTCATGGAGGAACTATGTTCTACTGAAGTACACCCCTATTCTACTACTATTGTAGTTAAATAGACGATTTTGGGTGAACTGCCCCATTAACCCTCACTGACAATATGAAAACACTCTAAAAGGTTTGAAAGAAAATGTGTAACTTTGAATTGCATGTATACATAGTATCAAATAACATATGAAACATATGTTATGCAGTGATGATCTTTTCTGTGCAGACTATCCTTTTGGTTCATTGCCATTGTGAATAACCATCATCATCACAGTCAATAAACATGACAGCACATTATTTAACTTTTTCAAACATTTTAGCGTTTTTATTGGTAAAGTAGGCAAGAAATACGGGGCAATTCATATAATATTATGTATTCAATATGTTAAGGGGAAATAATATGAGTATAAGAAGCATAGTTTACTTTCTCTTTGGGCTGAACGTCGTCCAACTCTCTGGATAGGTGTGTATGTATGTTGGAAGACCCAATAGATGCTATGTGCAAAACAATGGTTGCTATTTGTTGATATATGATCAATTAAATCAACAGAGATGTTATCATTTGGTGTATTATTACTGGATATTGTTGACAAGTCGCAGTGAAACAGTAATATTATTTTCCAATGTTTTACCCACTCTTGCACAGAAATTATGCATTTTCTTTCAAAAGTGGTTACCAATGCGTACAGACAGCCATGTTGGAAGAAAGAGAACCACACAGAGATTCAATGCAAGGCCATTCATTATTTATAAGTTCTCCCAGAAGTAGCGATGAGAAAACCAATCAATTCCTGTCAACTCCTGAAATGTTGAAATTTTTTTTATTGTTGTTTATTTATTGAATTATATTTACACGGTTTCTACAGGACAATGATGATTACGCAGGGAGTACAAACAGACTTCATTAACTGATAAACACCCGCCACTGTGATCTGATCCTCTGATCTGCCCCTAAGGCTGCTCCAACATCAAATATTAAACAGCACCTCTGATACCGTGAACATGCACACAAATGTGGAATCAGAACAAAACAGCATGGACAAGCCTAAGGCAGAGCACATTCAGGAGGCGTGTTCAGGCAGTGGTTCCCTACTGGGCTGGGTATACAATAAAAAAAATCTTTATTCTTTTTACTTTTTTTTACTGTATGAAGCACAATCTCAGGAGGCTCATACAGAACCAAGCATTTCACTGTCATGGACATGTACCGTATATGTGACAAATAAAATAAACTTGAACTTCAACAAGGCGGCTTTGGAAAATAGGTGACTGCTGCTCAGTCTGATGTTTTATTATAATAATGCAGGACTTTGGAGAAGTCTTTATTTGGCATGCAAACGACACACACATGCGATGGGCGGCACACACACACATGCAATTTTTATTTATTTTTTTGTTGCCGATGCAATTGAGTCTCTCCACTTGACCCATCCCATCGTCCTTCCCCCCAACGGCAGCCGGCAGCAGATAGGGCGTCGGCGAGGTACCGCGCCCCGGGGACCAATCCATGTGCTCCTGCCCGTCTTCGTCTGTTTTGTGCATGTTTTTCCATTGGGTTTCTCTTATTGGGGGGGGGGAAACCCTTTAAAGGGGACATGCATTGCTATTCCTTTCACTATTTGGTCAACTTTACACAATTCCTGTGAGTCTATGGAACACATCTGTAAAGTAAAAAAAAATAATTAATTGTTTTATATTTTTAATCAAGTACTCTAAAGCAACATTTTTCCACTTCAAGATTTCAAGCTGTTTTGGCCTGGCTCCGCCCATAAGCACTTTGAGTGACAGTCACCCACAGTCTGCGACTGTCACACAGAGTGAGAGATAGAAAGATTGAGGGGGATACTAATTAATTTCGCCACGGGGGGCATAATCCCACAGAACAATGCATTGGTAACTTGTTTCAAATGACAATATATACTTCTGTGAATATTATTGCACGGATCGGAATATGGGCGTGCGCGTGGGAGCATGCGCAACTATATATTTGACAGTGATATGCAAGTGCTCCCGACTGCGGGGGTGAAGCTCCATCCCCGCGCGCACACACATTTACACACACTTCCACGCGGTCGGGAAGTTGTGTGTGTCCCTCTCTATCTCTCTCCCTCTATATCTCTCTCTCCCTCTCTCTCTCTCCCTCTCTATCTCTCTCTCTCTCCCTCTCTCTCTCTCCCTCTCTCTCGCTCGCTCGTTCTCTGCTGTCTGTCGGCACCCTCTGTTTGAGGAAGTAATTCCACTCGCTCTGTTGTTGAGTGAATTGTTGATTGTGGGCGGTGACTACAACCAGTGCCTTATTTACGTCAGCAAAACAGTCAAATCAGAATGGCTTAGTTGAGTGAGGGAAGATCTCGTGAACTCAAGACTAGACTGATGAGTCAAAAGGATAATTAGAGACACAGACCACATTGATATAATCCCCCATTGCTAGGAAACAATGCTTAACACTGGAAAAGGCCATTTATAAGACACGTGACCTTTAATTTATCCTCACATCTCTTACTGCAATATAATTTGGGCCAACACTTACCCTTCTTTTACAAGCAATCCATAGAGCTCAGAAATCCTTTGGAAGAAACGCAACCAACTCTTCTTATTTAGACCCAACCAAACCATTATTTAAACAACTGCAACTACTCACAATTTATGAGGTCAACAAGTACCAAACAGGGGTTCTTATGTACAAAGTGATTGGTCTTCCTTTATCTTTGCCTAATTTCTTTCAAAGTTATTTTGAGTTTAATTCTCATTATCATGCACATCTCACAAGAAGAAATAAATACTTACGCATTTCTTTCTGTAGGACCTCTGTTGCCAAATTCTCATTTGTTTATCAAGGTGCAGTGATGTGGAATGATATACAAATTCTAACAGAAACATGTTCCACTTTAAATACATTTAAAAGCAAGCTTAAAAAAGAACTACAGATCCTGTAGTAGTAGTAGTATCCATGTGTATTTGTGAGCAGTCTTTTTCCCCCACCATTATAATTGTTGTATAATTCTGTATTGTATGTATCTGTGTGTATGAGAGAGGGATATGCACATGTGTGTTTGTGCATAATGTGGGGGGGGGGGGCGGGTTCTGTGTATTATCATATATATGTTTAAGAGGGGAGGTCGCTTATAAGCCCTTGGGCTTTTTGACCTTTCCTGCACATTTGAACTGTTCTTATTTTACTTATTTTATTCCAGAATGCATGTTTGTAAGTGCAAATAACAATAAACAAATAAACAAACAAACAAACAAACATGCAAACTCCACACAGAAAAGCCTTGGAGATACCCCACCTGGGTACATGGCAACATGGAAACCTGGTCCCCAAGCGGGAATTGAACCCTGGACCTTCTTTCTGTGAGGCGACAGTGTTAACCACTACACCACTGTGCGCCCCATTGTTCTGCTGATTCCTATGGAGCAGACCCTGCTATGTGATGTCAGCACAGTCTCATCTGTACGACTGCTTCCTATGGAGCAGACCCTGCTATGTGATGTCAGCACAGTCTCATCTGTACTCCCACTGCTTCCTATGGAGCAGACACTGCTATGTGATGTCAGCACAGTCTCATCTGTACTCCCACTGCTTCCTATGGAGCAGACACTGCTATGTGATGTCAGCACAGTCTCATCTGTACTCACACTGCTTCCTATGGAGCAGACACTGCTATGTGATGTCATCACAGTGTCATCTGAACTGTGCGGCTTCCTATGGAGCAGACACTGCTATGTGAGGTCATCACAGTGTCATCTGTACTGATGCTGCTTCCTATGGAGCAGACCCTGCTATGTGATGTCAGCACAGTCTCATCTGTACTCACACTGCTTCCTATGGAGCAGACACTGCTATGTGAGGTCATCACAGTGTCATCTGTACTGATGCTGCTTCCTATGGAGCAGACACTGCTATGTGAGGTCATCACAGTGTCATCTGTACTGATGCTGCTTCCTATGGAGCAGACACTGCTATGTGAGGTCATCACAGTGTCATCTGTACTGATGCTGCTTCCGATGCATTGTGTTTGAAAATACAGCTATTACCATCTTGGCAGGTTCCTTTTATCTGTGGCTCTATAATTTATGTTCTCTAAATCAATTTGCGTTGTGGATATAGTCTGTATATGAATTGATGCAAAGGAATGTATGCAAAGTTGCAAAGGAGAGTAAGGGAGAGAGAAATAAGTTAAGAGGTTAGAGACGTCGCCTGTCTCCCATCAACAGGGTACTTGTAAAATGATTCAATAGCTTTATATCATACATTTCAGAGTTAAACGGTGAATTTAACACAGAAGCAGTGAGCGGAGCTGCCATTGCATTATGACAGAACTTTGGCATTGCTGCCTACGGTAATCCTGATTTCTGAACGTTTGGAGCCTCGTTCGTAAACAGCAATGAACTTCTGAACCCTAAAAAATGGCCTTCGCCCTACAACACAGAAATATGTTCACTGACAAAGTATTTCACCTTGTAGAAGAAACCTTGTTCCTGACATAAACCAAGTCATGGGAATCTCCATGATCTAATTTAACTGTGTCGTGGCAAGTTTGACACAGTGGCCAGCTTTCTGCTTGATGCACAACTTCGACAAAAAACATAATATTTTCATTGGCTTCCTGTGATTCTGGGCGAGGTAGAATACATTGCATGAACCTCGTAATTGGCTGTTATTCGATGTTGAATCCCTGGACCCTAAGGCCGGCTATGCTGACTAAGAGGTAAAGTGCCAGACAGCTCAGGAAAGCACACCCAAAAGCTGTGCCCGACGTGTGCATATGGTAGCAGCACGCCTGATTGTGCCGCCCAGAGTGTTGGCTTGCATGACACGCCTGCATGGAGGCGACAGGGGAACGATTGGCAGAGCAAATAAACACAATGAGTTGGGAGCATGGCATGTTTTGTTACCATAGAGATGTCAGAAACCATCATGCCAAACTGCATCATGAAGGAGAGGATACATTGAATTATCTTTTCACAGAGCAATTAACGCATTATTTCTTTTTATTTTTACTTTGTAGCAGTTTCTAGCAGTTTTCCTAGAGTTTGGCCTATGTGATTGCTTTACACAAAGGTGGTCTGGTGTTAGATCCTGACATCTTGGATAAACAACACACTCAAGTCTTTTCTTTCAGGTCACCTAGTATTAGAGCTGTAGTAGGCAACTTCAGAGAAATCAGCAAGAGTGACTTCACCTGCCCAGCTGAAATACATAGAACGTTTCAAGCCCAACGGTTGTCCATAGACTCCCAGAGGCACCAGCAGCTTTAACCTCTTAAGCCTGAGTGGTCCGGGACCGGTACGAGATTGATATCACGCCATAAATCCATCTCTATAGAATGTATGAATTACTGTAATGTTGCGTTTTTTCCCCCTCAAATGTAGCCAAGCGTAAAGACCCTAACCCTGTCAAAACAGCAGTCAAAGTGTATATTTTCAGCACTACGTTTGTTTACCAATAATTTTTATTGTTATTAGTGAAATATGAGTTTATAGACATCTCTGTAACACTTTATAATAACACTCAGTTATAAGACATTTATAAGGTAATTGTAGATAATGATCTAATCATGAACAAACCATTTATATACATTCGTAAATGATTATTAGATCATTTATAACTATATTTGTATAACATTTACAGATTAGTTATACATTATTTATAACATGTTAGTGGAAAATGAATTAATCATGAACAAACCATTTATATACATTTACAACTGTATTAGTACATAATTTGTAAATGTATAGTTTAACATTCATAAATGATCTGTCGGTCACTTTTTTCCACATGATCAACCTTATTTGTAAATTATTAGTGCAATATTTAATAATGGTATCTAATGTGTATTAACACATTTGTAGATGCTTTGAAAAATTGATATGAAAAAACTATTACACCTCCATTTATTTGTTCATGTTCAACAAATTATTTGTAAAACATTCTTAAAAGATCTATGAATCGATCAGATCACATAGCCATATACATGTAACCTGGGGGCAGTGGCGGACTGGGACACAAATTCAGCCCGGGACATTCAGACGCGCCAGCCCACACACCGGCCCACGCACCGGCCCACGCACCGCCCCCGAAACCGGCCCACACAACGGGCGTTATGAAACACTTGTCCAGTATTAAACAACCCAAGGCTGTGGCTAAGGAGTCAACATCAGGGAGACCAAATCTACACACCGCCCCTAGATGTGCACTCATGCACAGTGCACACACACACACACACACAGACACACACATACATATACCGTTACTTCCCGTCATTGGCATATGTTTTTTTTTTACTAACATCTTAGTGCCTCATTAGCCTAGGGATTAAGGATACATGAAGTATTAACTACACCATAATAATATTGAGGTTTTGATCCATAGAAAGTAGGGATGTCCGATATTATCGGCCTACCGATATTATCGGCCGATATCGGCATTAAAATGTGATATCGAAAAATATCGGTATCGGTTTTAAAGAAATAATATTTTATTTACATTTCTATAACCTTTATTTACCCAGGCAAGCAAGTAAGAACCAATTCTGATTTTATTTATTGTCAAAAGTATGCATAATGTTGTGTTAATTCCACAACAAGAGATATGTAATGTTAATTACCTGAAATTATTCCATTTCTTGGGGCGGGAAACCCTGCATATATCGGTATCGGTTGATATCGGTTGATATCGGTATCGGAAATTAAGAGTTGGACAATATCGGTATATCGGTATCGGTAAAAAAGCCAATATCGAGCATCCCTAATAGAAAGGTCTGTGCTACACAATTTCAGTTAGATTGGATTTATTGTCCTTTAATTTGGCACTCATGACATTAGTTGCTTGCCGTTTAATCAACATCGAAAGACCCCCCACTTCCTCCCAGACACCCATTCCAAGAGCCTGTTTTCTCTCTCTCTCTCTCTCTCTCTCTCTCTCTCTCTCTCTCTCTCTCTCTCTCTCTCTCTCTCTCTCTCTCTCTCTCTCTCTGTCTCTCCCTCTCTCTGTGTGTCTCTCTCTCTGTGTCTCTCTCTCTCTGTCTCTCTCTCTGTGTGTCTGTCTGTCTGTCCGTCTGTCTGGACTGGGCTCTCTCTCTCCCCTCAGGGTCAGCTGTGCTGGACTGGGCGCTCTCTCTCCCCTCAGGGTCAGCTGTGCTGGATTGGGCGCTCTCTCTTTCCTCAGAGTCAACTGCATAAGAAGAACATCAGCAATCAATAATAATGGCTTGAATTCATACAGCGTTTTTCAGCCTTTTAAAAACACCCAAAGTAGTAGTAGTAGTAGTAGTAGTAGTAGTAGTAGTAGTAGTAGTAGTAGTAGTAGTAGTAGTAGTAGTAGTAGTAGTAGTAGTAGTTTATTCAGTCATCATCTCACACAATACAATATACCCCATCATTTAACAATATTTGATTTTACAGTGACTGAAAAGGTACAGACTGAAGCATAATGCTTATATATGCCTGTCCTATATTCTTAACAAAAATTTAAAAAATTGGCGGCTACGTGGCGTAGTGGGCAAGGCGCTCGCCACAAATACTGGAGACGCTGGGCCCACATTGCTTTCAGTTTAGCTGGTCGTTCATACTAATACACATTGGCCGTATTAGGGGGTGGGAAACTGATGGGTGGGGATTGGGCGTTGTGGACAGCGACTCCTACATGTCGGTTGGTGTGCCTGCGCAGTAGAATCAGGAAGTGTCGGGGGCAGCGTGAGCCTCCCACGCGTTACTCCTCGCCACTGAGAGATCGAGCTGCGCAGGTGAAAAGATGCGACTGCTGTTACCTCAAGTACCGGAGGGGACTTGTGCTATGTATGACTTAGTCCACATTGCAGCCGGCTTGTGGGAGGCAAGAAACAGCGTTCGTGACAGGGGAGGGTTGAATTGGATGATACGAAATTGGGATGGGAGAAAATGTAGAAAATGGGAGAAAAAGTGGATAAAAAAAAACAAAAATTAAAAAAATTAAGACTCCAAAACAGTATTCTAAAAGAAAATAGCAAAAGAAAACAGTATTATTCACCCCTGTAGTTTTCAAAAATAGCTTTACAAATTTTTCTTAAAAACCAAAAGCGAATTACTCATTCTTAACTGTATATCAGCATTGTTCCACAAAGCGCTTCACAGAAACCATCAAGCATTCACACTCACACAGTCATACACTACTGGTGGTTGTGAGCAGCATCAGCAAACACAGCTGCCCTGTGGCAGACTGACGGAATCATGTCTGCTAATCAGCGCCAACCACCATCAACAACCTTCATAAATACATTCAACATTAATGGAATAGGCTAACTACCAACTTAGCTGTAGCAGTTAGCTGTTATATGCAATCACATATGTTTAACTACGGGGTAGTAGTTGACCTAGTTGTTAGCTTAAGCTAGTTAGCTGTGGTTATTTACAAACATGTAGATGAGACTAATCATATACAGATCGAGAACATGGCTAACAGTTGGGAATTCTAAGGTACATCTTATTTAAGCATGTAAAATGGCAACTAATCAATTCAATCAATTAGATTACCAATATTATATCAACATGAAAATTTGGAAGGGAACATAATAGTATTTTATTTTAGTATTTACTATTATAATATTAGTAGCCGATTAATTTGCAGCCCGTCCTAGGTTCTGATTGGCTCTCTAGGTTAGCACTTTAGCTTCTGATGCTGTGGTGGGCACTAGTCCTAACATTGCTAACTAAACTTTTAGTCAGAGAAAAAACGTCACGAGTCACAACTATTTACGTCCACGTGCTGTAAGGAATCAGGAATACGGAAAGCACATTGTCTTGTAATAGAATGACTGAAATCACTGCAAGAGCTAGTATAGGCTAGCTAGCCCTCATGAACCGGCAGACACCAACAGTAGAATATGCACTAGGCTACTGCATGCACCTGTCATGTTACTGTTGGTTCCTTCCACTTGAACTTCATCATCATTAGCAGCAGCAGCGGGTAAACATGTCTGTAATTTTAGAACATTGTTCTGCGTCTTTTACTAGCAATTTTAGTTTTTTAATTCTAGCTTTTTCAGCTCCACCCTTTCTTTTTTTGCATTCTCCATTTCTGCGCTTCTAGGCCTACTCGCGGTTGGGAGGAAACGTGAATCTCATTCACTGATGTCTCATGTCTCATTCAAGACTGGCTAACAAAAGCATGTCTTTCACTTAACACCAAGAAAACAGTGTGTATGATGTTCACAAAGTCACCAGTAGAGGTCACTCACTCTAATGTGTTTCTGGGAGAGGCGGAGCTGGACATTGTACATTAATTCAAGTATCTTGGGGTCACATTGGACTCTACATTGACCTTCAAAAAGTCATGTGAAGAAAGTGACAAACAGTCAAGTTTAACATCGAAAACTTCAGGCAGATCAGGCCCTGCCTGCCAGTTAATGCTGCAAGGATGTTTCTGCATTCAATGATTTTATCACACATCGAGTAGGCCTACTGTTTTATCAACTGGTCTCTTTTATATGTCACTACTCTTACACCAATATAATTACTCTACAAAAAAGCCATAAAAGTATTTGATAGGAAACCAATTTAATTTCATCACTGTAATGTTTTAGAAAAACATAACATGCTAAGTTTCGAGAATTTCCAAGTTTTCAAATATACTTGCTTCATGTACAAGGTTCTGCATGGACTTGCCCCTCCCCCATTGAATGAGTTCATCCAACAGAAAGCAGACACTGGCATTACCACCAGGGCCATCAGTAGAGGGGACTGTAAGGTGCCTTTTCGGTATACTACCATTGCAAAAACTGTGTTCTCTGTTAAAAGTGGTAACTACTGGAATAGCCTTCCAGTTGTGATTATAGAGTGCCCTACATACTCCATGTTCAAGACCCATCTTAAACTGCATCTTAAGGCAAACCAGAACTGTGATCATTTTTAATCTGATTTAGTTTATGCAACTTGTTTATTGTTTTATTGCCGGCCCACACACCGGCCCACATAATGGCCCACACACCGGCCCACATATGGCCCACACACTGGCCCACACACTACACCGGCTCACATTAGTGGCCCACACACTGGCCCACACACTGGCCCACACACCGGCCCACACACTGGCCCACATACTGGCCCACACACCGGCCCACACACCGGCCCACATACTGGCCCACACACCGGCCCACACACTGGCCCACATTAGTGGCCCACATACCGACTCACACACTGGCCCACACACCGGCCCACATACTGGCCCACACACCGGCCCACACACTGGCCCACATTAGTGGCCCACATACCGACTCACACACTGGCCCACACACCGGCCCACAGACTGGCCCACATACTGGCCCACACACCGGCCCACACACTGGCCCACATACTGGCCCACACACCGGCCCACACACTGGCCCACACACTGGCCCACATTAGTGGCCCACACACCGACTCACACACTGGCCCACACACTGGCCCACACACTGGCCCACACATCGGCCCACATTAGTGGCCCACACACTGGCCCACACACTGGCCCACATTAGTGGCCCACACACCGACTCACACACTGGCCCACACACCGGCCCACACACTGGCCCACATTAGTGGCCCACACACCGACTCACACACTGGCCCACACACTGGCCCACACACTGGCCCACACATCGGCCCACATTAGTGGCCCACACACTGGCCCACACACTGGCCCAAAAAAAAAAAGTAAAAAAGTAAAAAAAAAAAAAAAAAAAAAAGTATATATTTTTTTTTTTTTTTTTTTTGGACCAGCCCACTTTGGTCCCGGCCCATCGGGATTCGTCCCGAACGTCCCGATGGCCAGTCCGCCACTGCCTGGGGGACACTAGGACCCAGGAGTTCCCTGGCCAGGTATTGCCAGAGTTGTAAAGGGAGTCGTGTGATACTTTAGTGAGACTTCAGTTAAGTACACGTTTGTTCTCGCCCGTTTGAATGGAAGCTACACGTTATTAACAGAGCCAAGGAATTTGTGCTGCCCCACGTTTTTTAAGGTATGAGCAGGCTAAACACCTTTTTCGTTGGTAAATCTATTCCATAATTTCCTACCTACAATTTATAGTCCTATATTTAGTGTAGCACCTCAAAGGCACTAAAAAACAAATTACAAACATCTCAAAACAAGCTAGTCAGACTACTACTTGACCTGACTCCTAGAACCCACCTCACCCCTGCCCACTTTGACAACCTAGGATGGCTTAGAGTAGACGACAGAGTACAGCAACTTGCAATGGGCCTGGTCTACAAGATACACTACGCGACCAAGGTACCCATGTACATGTCAAAATACTTCCCAAAGGTCAGTGAATACCACGATCACAACACCAGAGGGAGCTCCACAAATCATGTAAAACCCAGATTCGGCTCAAACAAGGGACTAAACACGTTTCGCAATTATGCCACATCAATGTGGAACGCCCTGCCTAAAGCTGTAAAGGAATGTGAATCACTACCCACCTTCAAAAACACTCTCAAAAAACACCTACGTGAGACTGCAATTCGAAACTGGCCCCTACAAATGTCCTAACCTAGTTGTACAGTAAATGACCAAGTAAGGCTTTGTCAATATTCCAATGTACAGTGTAAAATGTGTGTGTGTCCCCTACCCAACCCCCCCCCCCCCCCCCCCCCCCCCCCACCTCCAATGTACAGCCCTCACCCAACCCACCCAACCCCACCCCACCAACCTCCTCCAATGTACAGTTTCTACGCCAAATGTATATACACTCCTTTTCTGGACACTTTTGTATCACAAACAGTACTGTATTTGCAAATCTGATATGTCATAAATGTATAGATGTAGCAGTACTGTCTATCTGTATGTCATGTATGTCATATATGTTATGATGAATTGAAAATGGGGGACCCTGGTGTAAACAAGACGAAAGTCTTTCTCTGGTCTGCATCCCCTTAACAATTGTATGTATTGAGATGTACTGTACTGTACCCATTCTGCAATCTGTTAATAAACTTTTCAATCAATCAATCAATCAAGATCATGTACTTGACGTACAATGAATGGAAGCGGCCACTGACGGGTAGCCTTCGGGACAGGTGTTAGTTGGACAATGCCTAGGCTACCCATCACTCTCTGCTTCCATTCATTGTGATAAGCTAGGCTAATGTGCAGCCAAATAGGTTTCTACTGAACGCAGAGAGAGGAAACTGGTATCTATCTTCTTGTCTCTCTCTCTGGAGAAGAGGGTAAGCTAATTTCCCAAAACATTGACGTGTTCCTTTAAGGTCCCCCGAGCATGGGCTGAACATGTAAAGTAAGCATTTTGGTGTAATGCCCCAGCTTCTTGGAATGATCTTCAACACACATTCAAATTTGTTTGGCACTAACTTATGGACAATTTAATTGATGATTACAAGCCCCCCTGCATTAGCAACTGTTTGACTGAATCTTCTTCATTTTCTTGTCAGTTGTCAATAGTGTTGAGGGCCCTAGCATAAATCAGCCTTTGATTTGATTTAAGTTTATTTCAAATATGCAACATAACAAACAAATAAATAAATTAAATTTTTTTTTAATTAAACTAAATAATTTTGTTTGTTGTCATTTCAGCCTTTAGAACGGCTCTTTCTATAAATTCAATTTCTGAGATTCCTCCTTTGTGGAGTCATACAGTGCTGGAACATTCACATCCAAATGAGCTTAATTTCATTGTAGTGCTAACACGACAATGAATATAAAAGATGCCAATATTCCCATAAAAACACTTTCAGTACTAATAGCCACTGTGGAACAAACAAAAAGTGCCACAATTAGTCTCATGACAATGTAATCAATGACGTAATGGGATGTCGGGATGGCCTGACAGTTAGAGAGCCCGGCCTGTAACCGGGAGGTGACAGGTTCGATCACTGGAACAGCCCTCGCATCCATCCCTGTCAGAGTGGCATTGAATATTCAGTTTCAGTTTCAGTTAATAATAATAATAAAAAAAAGGACAGTACACATTGATAAACATTTCTGTAAATGTGTCAGTTTTAACCAGCTGGCTAATTCGCAACTGTAGTCCTTTTGGCAAGATGTTATGAGACCGACAATACACCTAGAACAGAAACATTAAAAGTACAACACAGTATTTACAACATAATCCAACATAATAATAAAAGCAATAATAAAATACACAATGAAATGATTAAAAGTGATTACATGTTTGATTGGTTAACCAGGTATTGAGTTTTTGTGTAAAGGTGTGGTAGATAGCACAGTGTCTTATTTCAGTTGGTAGGGTGTTCCGGAACTGAGTGGCTCTGACTACAAAACAGGAGTGACTGAAGGAGCTGGACCTAAACGGCACAGTACAGTCCCCTCTCTGGGTAGATCTTGTGGACCTATTATAAGATGTTTTTTGTTTGATAAAAGTACTGAGGGGTGGGGGGCCTTGCCATTTAAGATCTTGAATAGAAGGCAGGCATCAGTGTATTTTGTGAGGTTTTCCCAGCTGAGGATTCTGTACTTGCTGAGGATGTGACAGTGGTGGTAAGTATATGGTTTTCGGTCGAGCACCTTGAGGGCCTGTTTATACAGAGAGAGAATGGGTGTCATGGTTGTGTTTTTTGCATGGGTCCAGCTAGTCATACAGTACATGAGATGGGAAATTATCATTGTGTTCATATAGAGAATGGCAGCAGTGGATGTTAAACAGTTCCTCATGAATCTGAAATTTGACTATAGTACCGCTAGCAGGCCTGAGAGAGAATTTAAACCTCAATGTTCAAGAACTCCCTAGCTTTAGCAAAGAGTGATACCTGTTCACAAAAAGTGACTGAGCTATGCTGAGGCACAGGAATAGGCTTCCCCTTAAACGTTTCCCCATAAGGGATAAACGGCAGGACCCTTAATGGTGCTAGGTAGCCCTTTGCATTTAGAGTGTAATAACTAGGGATGAACCCAAATTCTAATATGAATTCAGGAAAGCACGGATAATGAGATGGACATCTCATCTTTTCTTTACAATTGAATATTGTTCGTTATCATCATCATCATACATTTTTATGTTATGCGCTCCATTGACGCAGCACGCTCCGCCTAGGCAGCTCCAGTCATACTCATCATGCTATGCCCCTCCCTGCTGTGCTGTATTCACATGCAGACAAAACCCTGGTGTCTGTGTGCATGGGTGCATTTCTTTCAAACCTCTACAACAACGTATACATCAAAATGAGGCGTAGAACCCGGTGTAGTCATTTTTAGCTGGATATGTTGATTGCCTCTATATTTCCACTACATTTCATTTAGTACACATTATTGGAAAGTTATTGGCTAGATTCCATGGACCTGGTCTCTGTAGTAGCAGGCGGTGGGGCTGAGACACCAGTGTAGTCGGCTATCCTCACTGACTCACATTGAGGCAGGAGGCTTTAATAGTTAGGCAGAAGAAAGCCTTGTGTCTGGTAGATGCATTTTGTTCAAACCCCCGCAAACATATTATTGAAAAGTTATTACTAGATCACCCAGGGAAACGCAGTCTCGCATTGAGGAAGAGAGAGGCATGTAGATGTAGAGCCATCATATGTTTCATGGAATTTTGACAGTGGTGGAATAAGTACTCAGTTCCTTTACTTAGAAATACCCAGATAAATGAGTAGCCTACTCTTTTCAAAAAAGTCCTCGATTCAAATTTGACTTAAAAGTAGAGAAGTACTTGCTATTGAATGTACTTAAGTATCTTAAAGTGGAGATGAAGCAGTGAGCAATGTGATCCTAGTTTGTTTGTTGTGTACCTTGTGTAAGACAGGGTTCTATAATCAAATGTGAAATCTATCTTATTTGTCTGAAAAATATAATATAATATCCCTGTTTTCAACATGGGCGCCGCCATTTTGTTGCTGACGTCATACCGTGGCTTGGGTGTATACACTCTGGTTAGCTGCCTATATTGAATGGGTCGGTCAGCAAATAAAATGTTGCCTACAAAACAACGGGACCGCGGTGGTTCTGTTTGTATTGCTCCTGGCTGTTCAAACTAATTTTACCATGTGAGAGAGAGGAAAGTTGGTTAATTTTCACAAACTACCAGTGAAAAAAACAGTGTTGTTGACATGTTGGCTCGGGCTGCCTGCACCCAGACGGCGCGACCAGCCTGTTGTACAGGGAAGGAGGATCTGCAGCGAACACTTCATTGCCTCGGATTATGTTGTTGGGGTGGGATGTTTGTCCAGAAGACCACTAATCAGCTGAAGCCGGACGCGGTTCCCTCGGTCTTCGACAGACAGACCGGCGTTAGCTCTCGGGGCCCGGCGTTAGCTCTCGCTAGCTAGCGTTAGCAACCGGAGCGTCGCGGAGCATTCAGCCTGCTGGCTACACAGCTTGGCGACGCTGGCGACGCTGGTTGAAGTGGGTCTAGGTAGCCAGCAGGCTGAATGCTCCGCGACGCTGGTTGAAGTGGGTCTAGGTAGCCAGCAGGCTGAATGCTCCGCGACGCTCCGGTTGCTAACGCTAGCTAGCGAGAGCTAACGCCTGGCCCCGGCTGGTGCCAACTAGCTCCCGAGAGCTAACGCCGGTCTGTCTGTCGAAGACCGAGGGAACCGCGTCCGGCTTCAGCTGATTAGTGGTCTTCTGGACAAACATCCCACCCCAACAACATAATCCGAGGCAATGAAGTGTTCGCTGCAGATCCTCCTTCCCTGTACAACAGGCTGGTCGCGCCGTCTGGGTGCAGGCAGCCCGAGCCAACATGTCAACAACACTGTTTTTTTCACTGGTAGTTTGTGAAAATTAACCAACTTTCCTCTCTCTCACATGGTAAAATTAGTTTGAACAGCCAGGAGCAATACAAACAGAACCACCGCGGTCCCGTTGTTTTGTAGGCAACATTTTATTTGCTGACCGACCCATTCAATATAGGCAGCTAACCAGAGTGTATACACCCAAGCCACGGTATGACGTCAGCAACAAAATGGCCGCGCCCATAATGCTAAATGCTTCAGAAATGTACACAACAAATCGTTTTTTCTTAGAAACTGCTTATTTTTATAACGTGACTTCTTCTGTGGCTTATCTAAATACTAATGTGATGCTATGAATATGTATTTATGCTCACTGCTTCATTTCCACTTTAAGTAAAAGTATGCATTATACACAACGTTTGTGTATTCCAGGGCTTGGGAGTGTTCGATCCTCGATCCATTGTCCTCTAACGGTTATGTTAAAGTGGTACAGTATGTGATCCAGTTCTGCTGCTCTGATTAAAGGTCACATTAAAGTGGTATGTGGTCTAGTTATGCTGCTCTGATTACGTCCTCTTGACGTTGTCATGCTTCAAATGTTAAAGTATATCATCTTCATACATCTTTGCCATCTTTTCTCTGCTAAATATGTTTCTTCAAAGTAACTAGTAATTGATGGGTTCAGATGAATGTAGTGGAGTAAAAAGTACAATATTTCCTTTGAAATGTAGTGGAGTTCCCTAAAATGAACATACTCACGTAAGTAGCTAAAAATTCTACTTAAGTGCAGTACTTGAGTACCAAGTACCACCATTTCATGGTTATTAAAACATGACAGCAACACATTCAAGTGATGGCATAGTGATTTGTGTTCAAGTTCAAGTGATTTGTGAAGCTAGCAATGGACTCACACATAATGTGCACCGGGTCGTATACATCCCGTTTTGCACTTGTGCGCACGTCACAACATTTTGCAAGCGTCTACCGGCTCGGGCTGCATTTTTTACCAATCACCGCCGATACCAACAATTATTGGTGAGCGCTGGGGGGGGGGGGGGGGGGGGGGGGGGTAGGTGAAAGTTGACGAGCGGAAATGAGTTGTGACTGAATCTTCAGAACGCACAGAGGTGGATAGCCACAGAGGATTTTGAAGCTTTTTTTTTGGTACGCGGTTTACTAAAACCTTTCTCAAGCTCAGCACATTTTTTAACAGATTCTTATAAAAATCTTTATATCCAGCTCATACCTCTATGGAATAATGGAATCTGGAAGTTGGCAACCACTAAAGAGAAACGTGAGTACACAAGTTCAAGTTCAACTCAAGTTCAAACCTCTATTACTCTATTTCATTAGCACTAAAAGTGATGATCCTTTTTTGCTTTAGTAACTTCATAATGTTATCTTTCAAACTAGACCAAGCTCATGCATGTGCTACAGTATAAAGCTAAGCTTTGCAAAAAAAGTATGCAGTCAAAATCAAGTAAACAAATTTCCACTTTTCTGCCCACCTGTTAAGAGGTTAAATTTAAATAAAACAGAAACCAGAATAACTGACACCCTTGATAAGTAGAACTCTAAGAGTATTCAAAGATCATTTCAACGAGTGATGAGCCATATGTCACGTTCCAAAATAAAACGTAGAAAAAGGTATTCAATATTCATGTATTCAAAATGCAAGGTGCAAAGCCATTTGGGGAATTTTCAAGAGAACGTAAGCCCACCAACAGGTGGGAAACCACATGGTTTTCTACGACCTGTGCATAGCCACCACTTAAAAGTTATTCTTTCTTCAAAATAGGTTCTTTGGTTCAATGGACAAGCAAACTACTGTAATAAAGAACTAACGGGCATAACCTTGGTCCAAGGTTTTGGAAATACTGCTGAAAGCCTCATCCAGTAAGCTACTATAGTTGAGTTCAAGTTTCAAGTTTCAAGTTTCTTTAATAGTTGTCATACAGAAGTACAGAATACTTTCATACAAAATGCTTCTTACTGTTACGCTCCAGAGACTGTGCTAGACAAGATAGTATCAAATAACATAGTATAGCATGTAATTTAGAAGAAGAAAATGAGGTCACAGTGTTCGGTATAGACATATGTACAATGTTCTGAGTTACCATATAATATATACTATGCAGTGTACTAATGTACAGCACTATATAGTGCAAAGCAGAAATGGGATGAGGTACAATTTAGGTACAATTTACAGTAAGGTGTACGAGTTGTAGTGCAATCCTTCATCAATAAATATAAAGTGTGGGGAGTGGGTGCTGCAGTGTGTTTGTTTAAAGTGGGTGTGTGCTATAAAGTGTGTGGAGTGGGTGCTACAGTGTGTTTGTTTAAAGTGAGTGTGTGCATGTGGATGTGTGTGCTATGTGCGTTTGGTGGTTGTTGTTGTGTAGTGTTCATTGTTCGTTTAGCAGCCTGATGGCCTGGGGATAGAAGCTTCTTCTGAGTCTTTCTGTGCTCGCCTTGAGACTCCGGTATCGCTTGCCTGACCGCAGCAGTTCAAAGAGGCAGTTGTTCGGGTGACTGGAGTCTTTAATGATTCTCTTAGCCTTGCCCTTGCAACGCTTGTTGTAAATGTTCTGGAGGGTGGGGAGCCCCCCTCCAATTGTGCGTTCGGCTGAACGTGTCACTCTTTGTAGTCTGCTTCGGTCTTGTGCAGTGCTATTCCCAAACCAGGAGGTGATGTTGCCGGTCAAGATGCTCTCTATTGTACATGAGTAGAAGTTCTTAAGGATCTTCTGACTGACTTGGAACTTCCTTAGGCGCCTGAGGAAGTAGAGGCGTTGTCGTGCCTTCTTCACAACACTGTCAATGTGTGTGGTCCATGTCAAGTCCTCGGATATGTAGGCTCCGAGGTACTTAAAGCTGTTGACTCTCTCAACCGGTGCCCCGTCGATGCTGAGGGGGCTGTAGTCCTTGACCCCCGACCTCCTGAAGTCCACAATCATCTCCTTTGTTTTGCTGACATTCAGGGAGAGGCTGTTTTCCTGGCACCATCCCGCCAGGACCTTGACCTCTTCCAGGTAGGCCCTCTCGTCGTTGGCAGAGATCAGGCCCGCCACCACTGTGTCGTCAGCAAATTTGATGATTGTATTGCTACTCCGCTGAGCCACACAGTCGTGTGTGTACAGGGAGTAGAGGAGGGGACTCAGAACACAGCCCTGGGGGGCCCCTATGTTGAGGGTGATGGATGAGGAGGTGCAGTTGCCTGCTCTCACCACCTGGGGTCTGCCAGTCAGGAAGTCCAAGACCCACTGGCAGAGGTCATAGTTCAAGCCCAGGTCCCTGAGCTTGGCTATGAGTATGGAGGGGACTATGGTATTGAATGCCGAGCTGTAGTCGATGAATAGCATTCTCACATAGTTCCCCTGCCTCTTGTCCAGGTGTGATGCTGCTGTGTGCAGCACATGGGCTATGGCGTCCTCCGTGGACCTGTTGGGGCGGTATGCAAATTGCAGGGGGTCCATGTTGATGGGGAGGGAGGAGCAGATGTAGCCCTTTACCAGCTTCTCAAAGCACTTCATGGCTATGGAGGTGAGAGCTACAGGGCGGTAGTCGTTGAGGCAAGCAGGCTTGGATTTTTTGGGTACAGGGATAATAGTGGACTTCTTCAGGCAGGTGGGGATGACAGCCTGTTCTAAGGACAGGTTAAATATGTCAGTGAATACTGGGGCCAGTTGGTCGGCACAGACTTTTAGGACGCGGCCGGGGATGCCGTCCGGACCTGCTGCCTTCCTGATATTCACTTTTTTAAAGGTCCGCCTCACCTCATGCTCTGTTACCCTGAACACTGCGTCTCCATCAGCAGCCGACCCCCCCCCCCCCCCATTGCCGTGGCTTGTGAGCTGGTGTTGTTATTACCAGCATCAAACCTCGCATAGAAGGTATTGAGGTCATTTGCTAGAGTTGACATGGTTTGCCCCTGTTGTATGGCAATGGCACACATATTAAACTATATAAATAGAAATCTGTGCTTAGTAGAGCACAAATATCCACCAGGCGGTGCACCTGGATGTGTGTCAGACACTGCCGCTTTGATGCAGTCCCTGGCTTTCATTGAGATTGATGCACCTTCACCATTGATTGATTGATTGATTGAAAACTTTATTAACAGATTGCAGAATGGGTACAGTACAGTACAGCTCAATACATACAATTGTTAAGGGGATGCAGACCAGAGAAAGACTTTCGTCTTGTTTACATCAGGGTCCCCCATTTTCAATTCATCGTAACATATGTGACATAACACTAACTCTTTCCATGCTGGGTCCAACTTCCTGATATATCACTAACTCTATAGTCCGACCTGCAGGATGCTGCAAATAGGCATGCTGTACCTCTCCCATTGGTTGGCTCTCTCAGTCGTAATCTCTCCTTCCCTTCCACACTATTTTGCAATGAGTTCAGTGCCTCCCTAGATGATTGATTAGTTGAAGATTAGTCGAAGAAATTCAAACAGGTGAGAATGTTTTGTTCCCCCCACTCCACTCTATTCCTAAATGCTAAGACCTTTCTGCCAGAACCTTTGTCTACGCTGGCAGTGCTAAATGTAGAGTGAAGACAGGTCTTAGTAGTACGAGACCAGTGCTCTATGATGCTAAAACAGGATATCTCATGTTTCTTTTCCTATTAGCATTGCTGCCTTGTGGTCTAATTCACTACTCGACACTATCTTCCTTTACCGCCACAACCCAAGCCATATGCATACAGAGTGAATGTGTTTATTATACCGTCTATTGTGTTGTGTTGTCCCTGTGTACTGTATACAGTATGTAGTCCTGTTGTAATTGTACTGTGTGTGTGTCTGTCATAACTTGTACAAAGAGCTCCTGACATTGATGAATGAAGGGTTTCCGAAGCGGGCCGTTTTCAGCTGTCGTTCCTTACACAGTCTTAATCGAGGACACTTGATTGAGCGAGTGGGACAAGGATAAAAAATTGTTTTGGTCTCAACAAGAGACAAAACAAATGTATGAGCCAGTACATAATTCAGTAAGTTAGTAACTAATTTCCCATTTATTCCTATTTAATTGTAAAACTGAGCCAGTTCCAGGGTTAGATATCTAGCTCTTTGAGTTAAAAAAGAGGTCTCATTAAATACGCTAGTACCAGTCCCCGCACACGCATGCTGTTTCCAGAGGGATTTTTTACGGATCTTACTCAGCCTAACAATGTTTTTAAATACTGTATTTGCTGTTATTTGTTTATTCATTACTGGGTCATATTCTATATATATATAATTGTATCGGCCCAGAACGGACGATGAGTGTGACCGGGTCGGAGCGGCCGACATGCCCAGAGATGGACCTTCCAGCCGGCCAGCATTGATTAGCTCAGCTAGCTCCAAGGCTAGCTGCGGCCGGCTCATAGCTAACGTCAAGCTAGCCCATGACCAGACCCTGCTCCCACCATTGTTTACCCAGAGAAGAGGCTTGTAAAGAGGCAGAGAGTCATGGTGGAAGACAAGGCTTGAGGAAGAGAACGGGGTAAGTTTGAATACAAATGTTAATGCACACATTATTTATGTAATCATTTAATGTGTAATAAAAAATTAAAAAAAATCCGGGTCTAAATGATAATACACATTTTTCGTGATATTTAGTTTCATTCATTCATTCATAACTTTCGAACAATAGATGATATTTCTAATCTGTCAACACTTCTATATTGCCCACAAGATTGGCTAAATGCCATACACTCTATGTGAGTAAAGTACAGTAAAATGCATTTGTTTGTTTCAAGTTCAAGTTCAACTCAAAATATGTGCTGTACATATGATGAATAATAACAATAATAATTATGAGAATCATACACATATTTTATATCAAAGCCCTAGTTGTTAGCTTCAAAATGGTACTGGTACTTTGAAATACCCAGTAACTAATATGTCATAACAAACCCATGAAGTTCAAGTTCAGGTATTTTCAGACTGGGGCCAGATGGGTCTAAGAGGGTGCTCTCTTTCACTTTGCCCCAATATCCAACTCCAACTTCCTCAACTGAAGTTTTATCTCAAGTTCTTTCAATCATTTACCTTGATCCCTGGCTGGAATGTTGCTTCTCATCCTATTCATGTTCCTCGTGCTTCATGAGTCTCCAGCCAATTGAACAGAACTTCCTTATTGAAAGATATGGCTGGTTTTCGTTATGATTATAATGTACGTAGTCAGTTGGGATTTGGACAGCAGAGAGCAGAGAGCAACATCGTAGAGAGAGAAAGGCGGGGGAGAGGAGAGAGCAAGCTAGACGAGAGAGAGAATGAGACAAATAGATTGATATATTCTTAGCTTTTCTTATTCCTTCAAAGACTTTGTTTTTCCTCCATCACTACATTCTGTTAGACCTCTGTTTTATTGTAAATAAAAATCCTTTTTTATATAAACAGGCTTTTGATGGACGTCAACATTTCATAAAACTAAACTATCCAGCTCACACCAACTGCTGTCAAAGCTGCAGCCGGATGACGTGAAAACTATTTAATAACATGATTTTCGTGATTATACTCACTGTATCTCACGGATCAAACAAACCTGAATGTTATTGCCATAAAATACAATGTATATTGTTGCTTTACCTTTCTGTGAACCTCTAGGAAAAAAATTGCAATCTGGTGAAAAATGTGAGAGATATGGACATTATACAAAAGTAACTGTACTTACAGTAGATTTCATGCACAGTCTTTGCTGCCCTGTAACAGGCACCTGGTATTACTAAATCCATATTTACCTCTGCCATTGGAAGGACGAGATTTTGCCCGATCTATGTCTTGGCCATAATAAGGTAACTTATAGGCCTGATATTCTATATTCAGATTTCAAATTGCATGTGTCCGGATAGCAAAATGCAGTACTGTATCTACAAAAGACCCTGCAAATCATCTGCCCTTTGTTCATTTGCTTAGATCTTTAGTACACTTGATCTCAAAAAGGTGCTGACTGAGCTCAGTCGTTCAGCTCAGTCGTTTTCACGTCTGGTCACCGTCAAATATGGAACAAATAAAATAATATTAATAATTTATATTCTCCTTTGGTTAATTACAATTTGCTCAAGCATAGTAACAGACACAATATTTCTGATACTGGGAAAACATTCCCTGAGGTCCATAGGTGTCCCTAGATACCAAGCACATGCAAATGGACCTTATAGAAGTGGAGCAATCTTCCATTTACTTGGGTATGTACTGTACTTGTAGGCAAATGTTCAGAAAATATGGCTATTGCTTAAGAAGTTAAAGCTGCAATACTTCTTTTCTGAGAGTATTTTTCACAATTTAAAAACGTCTTATGACCACCTGCTATCAGAAGGTCTTGTTGAGCCATGGTGTCCTACTTGATCAACCCTGTGCCACCAGCGGCCAGTCTGTTGTTATTCCATCATTTATTTTCTTTGTTGACAAAACCTGGCCCTGGTGCTTTAACTCATTAATAAAATTCCTTTTGGGATTCTCTGATTGGTTAGAAAGGGGAGCCTCGCTGTGAAATGTCATTCAGTCAGTGTGTCCACATTAAAAGTGCACTATGTAATTTTTTGTAGTAGTGAAACACTTCTAAGGTATATGTTCATACCTACAGTATATCCTCACAGGAAAACTGGGTCCCTGGAACACAGTCTAGAAAGATACCTGAAATGTTACTGTTTTGTTTACAAAGGCAGGGCCTGCAATTTTGTTTGCAAACATAATTCTACGTTCATGTTTGGTTTACAGTGCCTTAGTTTATTTTGATTCATGGTTATATAATAAGTCAAATTTTTTGGAGCAAAATGATCTCTCTTCTCTCTCTGACACTCTTCATTGTATTCTGTCTACCAAAGCAGATGTCCCTTTCATATCATCTTCAAAATGTATGCTATGAAGTTCTGGGAAATATAAACAAAACGTCCTCGGAGGAAAATCCCTGAAATACAGTTTGAAGCTAGACAGCTAGCTAGAAAGTCGTTTCTCACCGGAGTCACCGCACCAAACCCTGGCAGCACATCACCCCCACCCTCATACACCTTCACTGGCTTCCTGTAAAATCTCGTGTCACCTTCAAGATCCTCCTGCTCACATATTCACATTTACATTTACATTTAGTCATTTAGCTGATGCTTTTATCCAACGCGACATACAAGTTCTGTATGACAAGTCATCAGGCAGGGCACAACTCAAATCAGCTGAGTAACAATGTTCATCCAAGTGTTGAGTGCACAGTGTAGGTTAGTATATTAGGATATAAGTGCATGACAGTAAGGTTAGTTAGGGTTAGATTATTATAATTTTTTTTTAATATAAATCCCTACACACCGCTGCCCCTCAATACCTATCCGACATTCTCCACACCTACACCCCCTCCCAGAATCTCCGCTCCTCTGACACAGGCTTACTTACCATCCCACAAGCCAGGTTGCGGACCTTCGGGGACAGGGCTTTTAGTGTCGCTGCCCCCACCCTTTGAAACTCCCTCCCCATGGACATCCGAAATGCTAATTCTCTTGTCCACTTTAAAAACCTGCTGAAGACCCACCTCTTCACCCAGGCCTATGGTCTCTGATGCTACTGAGCATTCTATTAATTAAGTTTGTTCTATTTTGTTCTGTTCTGTTTGCTCTGTTCTGTTTTGGTAATTTGTTTGTTAGGTCACCGTTATCCTCTCCCGTCCCCCTTTTTATTGTAAAGCGCATTGGGTACGTGAAAGACACTATATAAATTCAAGCCATTATTATAAAATAGAAAGTACATGAGCAAAGAAGATCTTCTCTGATTATATGTGGGTCACATTCTTAAAGAATTTGTTTGATTTATATATATATATATCAGGCCTGTCAATTGATTAATAGCATGATTGTCCATAGTGCATTGTGATGAATCACATAAAAAATGTTATCTGTTCAAAGTTTACATTAAAGGGATATTTTTCAAGTGTTTAATACTCGTGTCAACACGGGAGTGGACAGATATGCTTGCTTTAAGCAAATGTGTGTTTATTAAATTAAATAAATAACCGAAATGACAAATATTTTCCAGAAAAACAAACGTACTGCATTTAACATTATCTTTCCCCATGTATGTATCTCTCTCTATCTCTCCCCCTGTGTGTCTGTGTGTAGACTACGGCTACAATGATCCGTCCGTAAACGGATAGAAAGTTAATGGAAGGTATTAGATTATGTCAGAAAGAGACATGTAAAGATATATTTACAGATATATGTCGGGACCCAGACACACCGGGAATTTACTCTGACAGCATCATAGCGCGTTCAGTTTGTTTGTTTATTCAGAACGTGTCATCATCACCTTGCTACATTTATGTGTGTCTGGAGAGAATCTGGCGTTTTTCTTCAATATCTCCACAACACCTGCAAGTTACCTGTACCTGTAACCGGAGGGTCTCTCCTACATTTTGACAAGGGCAGCATCTCAAAACACTCCATTTGGAGGGCCAGTTGGAGGGCTAGATGACCACTACCCCTAGATCCACGAAATAATCGGAACACCCTATACCCTACATGGCCAATCCGCAAAACGGAAGGGTAGGGCCAGGTGGTAGGGCTAAGTGGTAGGTCCAAGTGGTAGGACCAAGTGGTAGGACCAAGTGGTAGGTCCAAGTGGTAGGTCCAAGTGGTAGGTCCAAGTGGTAGGTCCAAGTGGTAGGTCCAAGTGGTAGGACCAAGTGGTAGGTCCAAGTGGTAGGACCAAGTGGTAGGTCCAAGTGGTAGGTCCAAGTGGTAGGTCCAAGTGGTAGGTCCAAGTGGTAGGACCAAATGGTAGGACCAAGTGGTAGGTCCAAGTGGTAGGACCAAGTGGTAGGTCCAAGTGGTAGGTCCAAGTGGTAGGACCAAGTGGTAGTGTCAAGTGGTAGGTCCAAGTGGTAGGTCCAAGTGGTAGGTACAAGTGGTAGGACCAAGTGGTAGGACCAAGTGGTAGGTCCAAGTGGTAGGTCCAAGTGGTAGGACCAAGTGGTAGGGTCAAGTGGTAGGACCAAGTGGTAGGGTCAAGTGGTAGGACCAAGTGGTAGGTCCAAGTGGTAGGTCCAAGTGGTAGGACCAAGTGGTAGGACCAAGTGGTAGGTCCAAGTGGTAGGACCAAGTGGTAGGGTCAAGGGGGGAACATATTGGGAACGTTACTAGCTGATTCCTAAAATATGGGTCAGGCAAAGGGACAGCATAACAGAAGAGCATAACAGAGCATCCGTTATACGTCAAAAAGATGTGTGCCATTAAAACAAATGCGTTAACGTGCTATTATCATGTTAAATTTGACAGCCATGCAGTATATTATCTTTACATAGATATGGTTTCCAATGACTTGCATATATCTACTGTGAATGGGTCTGATATTGAGAGTCTCAGAATATAAATACCTTGGTAATTGGCTTGTGTGAAAAGGGACATTTAAATATCATGTGGGCGTTCTTGCCAGTAAACTGCAGCAAATGATTGGCTTCTTATAGGAATAGAGCCAGCTTCCCATTAGCAGAAGGAGAGTCGTTGAAGCAGTTTTCATGTCTCTGTTTGATTATGGAGATATCATTTACAGACATGCAGTGGTTTTCACTCTTATGACCTTAGGTTATGTATATCATTTATCCATTATATTTATCACTGGTGATAGTTACTCACCATTTTGACCTGTTTACGTAATAGGTTTGGATGGTCCTTCCTTGCAGAGAGGTGAGATTGGCATCTGTTTCTATATAAAGCCATAATTGGAGATTGCCCAAATGATCTCACTTCGCTATTGGAGTGGACATCTGGACCCTATGGTACACGATCCAATGAATGGCACACACTCAAATCACCTAGAGTTTGTACTGAACATCATACAACACACTCTAAAACTCATACCTTATAATCACTACCATAATCTGCAGTAGTTTTAATTAATTGTACGTACTCTATTATGTTTAGCATTTATTATATATTTATACATGTATATGTTTATTATTTAAGTGAATGAATAACCCTCTCCCATCCCTCAATAACAACCGCTGAAGTGCCCTTGACCAAGGCACTCAACCTACAACTGCTCCAGTGGAGCTGCTCAGTGGCCTATAGTGTCAGACTGTGGTTGAACTGGGCCAGTCGGGAATGTGCGGAAATACTTTGTGGAGGGATAAAAAAAAAATAATAATAATAATGCAAGTGTGGAAGTACGATCCCAGAGACACGTTTTGGCATGACGTACATTTTCCTCAATAACATAAAATCCCACCAATCTAATTTCCATCTCATTACTTTGTAGGGGAATAGGAAACCATCGTGTTTGTTTTCCTTTACTTCAGGTAAAAACAACCCCCCCCCCCCCCCCCATTTGCCCAGAATGCAATTAAATCAAGAGGTGTTTCCCAGTTAAAGTTAAGAGATGAAATGTTTTCACTGCAACCAATAAAAGCAACTGGAAGTTACAAGTGGAGTGGAGAAATGGCTGCACGTCGGTAAAACATGTGTATTTCTGCCCTGCCTTGTTTAAATCGGATGAAACCTCATGTCGTTCAAGCGTCAACGTGAAACTGGGCCAGGGCGACTGACACGCAGAGAAAGGGAATACGCAAAAACCTTGTTGCCGGCACAAACAGAAACGCTGAGAAGGCTTCTTTTTCGTTCTTTTTTGGCTGTGAAATATTGATGTAACAAGGGGGAGATAAAAGAAGACAGAACAAGTTTACCTGCTGTAGCATCTCAGGCCCTTTGTCATCACAAACTACTGACAGATGCGTCTCTTTTCTACCTCACTAATTTGACTGGAATGTTGGGAAAACTTCAGAGGAACTTTTCCAAATCCGTCTTACAGGCAGAGGAAACTTTAGATTAGAATAAACAAAAGGGCAAACATTCAAGGTCAGAAATAGACTTTGATTTATTTTGTTGGAGTTGGAGTGAAAGTTGTGTGTCTGTTTGTTGCCTGCGCATGTGAGCTGTCCTTGAATTAGGTTGCCCGTTTGACCTGTACAGATGGAGTAATTAGGACTGTCTACCATTATACCGCGGCGCCGACGGGGTTGATTTTGAGGTTGATTGCTGTTCCGTTATATGCCACCAGGAGGCGCAAAGCCTGACAGAATGCCATAATGTCTGATCCCGATATGCAGCGTTGATAGGATAGCCACAGCGCTTCAGAAATAGGTCTCAGCTTCTTCCCCCAGGCCATCAGAACACTGAACATTGATATCTCCACACATGAACACACACACGCACGCACGCACGCACGCACACACGCACGCACGCACGCGCGCACACACACACACACACACACACACACACACACACACACACACACACACACACACACACACACACACACACACATCCTCACTTGCACTCTCTCACACACAAACACACTACAAAAAAGGTCACTTTTAAAAACACAACTGTATATTGTATATTATTGTATATAGTACTCATTACCTTTCACTCTTAAGCTTAGCATTGTATTGTATTTTATTCATATTACTTTTTATCATGTCTATTTTATTATATATTCTATTTTATTCTATTTTATAATTTGTATTTCTGGGGTTAAGGGTATGGCCACCTTAATTTCACTGCATGTCTTGTGTATGTACAGTATGTGACGATTACTAATATTTCCCGAACAAAGATACAAGATCATGGAACAAGTACTTGTACAAGTACACGTATCAGCCTTTGGCCATTCACGTCAAAGCCCTTAGACTGTAGGCTAATTGCCCTTCCAGATCGGATGTGACAGGGGCACCACTGTACACTGAAACCGCTCTTTTCCAATAGCTTTTGGCCACGCTGAGCAAAGAAAGGAATCCCCCATGCCTCTGAAAGCAGCCAGCCAGGCAGAGGAGGAAAATATGATACTGACACTAATCACAATGTCCTGATTTCTACAAACACACTTCAAACTAAAATGCTAAATCCCAGGTAAGTTCAAACAATCCAATGTAGATGACGATATTAATTATCTGTCATTTTATCATATCTATCTATCTCTGCTCCTGAAACCCCCACCCCATTTATTTTGCTCTGTCCTGTCATCTAGTTTTTATGCGCGTTGGACCCAGATTGTGTCCTCTCTGAAACTTGTGATCGCCCTAATATTTGGCAGCCTCTGACATGTCTATACGGTTTCAAATACCTTTTAACAGATCTCCCAGAGTTGAAACAGATTATTGTGCTTGTGATCAAGGGGGGGGGGGGGAGTTGCCTGAGGAGCTAAAATATAGACTAGATAGACATACTACAGTGAATAAGTACGAGCAATGACTGTTTAACATGTATAGTGTATAGAGTATAGTGATTGATTGGTTTGAAGATACTTCATTCAAAGTATCTTACTTGCTGTAATCAAAATCTTGAAAAATGGGTGATATGCCTGTTACATGAACCCTTATACACAACAGAAGGTTAACCTTTCACTACCACACTACAGACGGTTAACTGTCTATAGTGTGGTAGTGAAAGGTTAACCTTCTGTAGTGTGGTAGTGAAAGGTTAACCTTCTGTAGTGTGGTAGTGAAAGCATTAATTAAACCTTTGTAGTGTGGTAGTGAAAAGGGTTAACCTTATGTAGTGTGGTAGTGAAATCACTAATCCTTTATAGTGTGGAAGTGAAAGGGTGAACCTTCTGTAGTGTGGTAGTGACAGCGTTAAACCTTTGTAGTGTGATAGTGAAAGGGTTAACATTCTGTAGTGAAAGTGTTAACCCTGTGTAGTGTGGTAGTGAAAGGGTTAACCATATGTAGTGTGGTAGTGAAAGTGTTAACTCTTTGTAGTGTGGTAGTGAAATGGTTAACTTTATGTAGTGTGGTAGTGAAAGCGTCAAACCCATTTTAGTGTGGTAGTAAACACGTTAACCCTTTGTAGTGTGGTAGTAAAATGGTTAACACTGTAGTGTGGTAGTGAAAGGTTAACCTTCTGTTGTGTGGTATTGAAAGCATTAATCAAACCTTTGTAGTGTGGTAGTGAAAAGGGTTAACCTTATGTAGTGTGGTAGTGAAAGCACTAATCCTTTATAGTGTGGAAGTGAAAGGGTGAACCTTCTGTAGTGTGGTAGTGAAAGCTTTAAACCTTTGTAGTGTGATAGTGAAAGGGTTAACATTCTGTAGTGAAAGTGTTAACCCTGTGTAGTGTGGTAGTGAAAGGGTTAACCTTATGTAGTGTGGTAGTGAAAGTGTTAACCCTTTGTAGTGTGGTAGTGAAATGGTTAACTTTATGTAGTGTGGTAGTGAAAGCGTCAACCCATTTTAGTGTGGTAGTAAACACGTTAACCCTTTGTAGTGTGGTAGTGAAATGGTTAACACTGTAGTGTGGTAGTGAAAGGTTATAACCTTCTGTTGTGTGGTATTGAAAGCATTAATCAAACATTTGTAGTGTGGTAGTGAAAGGGTTAACCTTATGTAGTGTGGTAGTGAAAGTGCTAATCCTTTATAGTGTGGTAGTGAAAGGGTGAACCTTCTGTAGTGTGGTAGTGAAAGTGTTAAACCTTTGTAGTGTGGTAGTGAACGGGTTAACATTATGTAGTGAAAGTGTTAACCTTCTGTAGTGTGGTAGTTAAATTGTTAACCCTTTGTAGCCTTGTAGTGAAATGGTTAACTTTATGTAGCGTGTGGTAGTGAAAGCGCTAACCCCTTTTAGTGTGGTAGTGAACACGTTAACCCTTTGTAGTGTGGTAGTGAAATGGTTAACACTTTGTAGTGTGGTAGTGAAAGGGTTCATGAAACTCAGATCCCTTTCTGGCGGCTGCATCAATGGAAGTCGACAGACTCTAACTGTTATGTCTTTCTTCAGTGAGAGAGTGTGGTACAGGCCAGACCATATGGTGTTGTTGGTGACTGAGAAGAGCTCGAACCTACAGTAAACCACACTGGGGAAATGCACCCCATCTGCGGTGCCTTTAAATACAAATACATCATTCACTGAGGGTAGTGGTGGCCTTGTGATCAGAAGGTTGCCAGTTTGATCCCCGGACCAGCAGGAAGTTAATGAATAATGTTCTCTTCTTCCTCAACAACTACTGTTCAAGTCTCATTGAGCAAGGCGCTTAACCCCCCAATACATTATACATAATCACCAGCATAAAACCACAGCAAAACAACATATCAAACAATATGAAAAAAAAAATATTATATATAAAAAAAAAAGGAGATGGGGGGGGATGCATGGATGATGCCCAAAACCTGCAACAACATTTGGCTACAATCATTCAAAATGTATTATCATTAAATATTTACAACATGGTCAAACCAGGTATTTGCGGACAGTGTCCCAATGCCCATCCCGCCCTCATCAAAATATTTTTATAATCTTTTAATTCCTCCAACCAGTAATCCCTAGACAAGCAGGCTGGTTCCTTCCAGTTTAAAATTATTCATCTTTTAGTAGATAAGCAACCCAGAATGTCCAGAGCCGGTTAACAGTAAATCCAACATTATCATCTGGATGTTGGCCCAGCAGGCATGCTATGAGACATATAGCTCTGACATTAGGGATACTACTTCTACCCAGAGAGTCTTAACAGCTGCACATTACCAAAGCAGATGGAGTAATGAGCCTCGATTGCCACATTTGTGCCACCATAAATCTTGATGTTTGTTGTCCATCTTGGATAATCTAATAGGGGGTGATAGATGCTCTACTCAGAATCTTGTATTATATAATCCTAAAGCTCACACATTTACATGAGCTCAGAGCCATTCTGAGCTCAGAGCCAACTCCAAATTGCACTCCACTCAGAAGCAGTCAAAGTTACATCAAGGTCAAGCCTTGAACAGAAGAATATGCATTAGAGGCAGCCCTAAACAAACTTCCCACCACAGTTAGGACAGCCGAAACCAGACCAATATTTTGCTGTCGACTAAAAACACACTTCTTCAATCAATATCTAAACAAATTATAATAATAAAATAAAAACAATATCGTTCGTTGTACAGAGCTTTGGATAAAAGCGTCAGCTAAATGACGAAATGTAAATGTCAACCATAAATGCTTGAGACCAACCTTCTTGACAAGGTTGCCTTCTTAAAAAGCTGATCCCATTCAGAGCATGAGATATATAGATAGATATAGATAGATAGATAGATAGATAGATAGATAGATAGATAGATAGATAGATAGATAGATAGATAGATAGATAGATAGATAGATAGATAGATAGATAGATAGATAGATAGATAGATAGATAGATAGATAGATAGATAGATAGATACAGATCCCTCCTTACATGTCCTATTCATAACAGACAGTAGTTGTGCATGTTAAAAAGGAAGAATCCAACAGGCCAAACACATTTTTAAGTTGTTGAAATGGTGAGATTGTATCACTAAATGGTAAATGGACTGCATTTATATAGTGCTTTTATCCAAAACACTTTACAATTTTGTTCCTCACATTTTACACAGTCACTCACACA
>NC_140167.1:25004560-25054784 GCF_963971535.1 Notolepis coatsorum | reverse complement strand
AGAGAGAGAGAGAGAGAGAGAGAGCGAGAGGAGAGGTAGACCAGCGGTGAGAGAGGAGAGACGAGACGAGAGAGTGAAGAGAGAGAGGGAGAGAGAGAGAGAGAGAGAGAGAGAGGAGAGAGAGAGAGAGAGAGGAGAGAGACGAGATGAGAGAGAGAGGAGAGAGAGAGATGAAGAGAGAGATAGAGAGAGAGAGAGAGAGCGGAGAGAGAGAGAGAGAGGAGAGAGAGAGAGAGAGAGAGGAGAGAGAGAGAGAGAGGAGAGAGAGAGAGGAGAGAGAGAGAGAGAGAGGAGAGAGAGGAGAGTAGAAATGCTAATCTAATAGGACCGATATGTAGCGCCGTCGTCCCGCAATCCGGAGGTTCCCCGTTCGATTCCCACTCCTACCGGGCAGCGTGTCGAAGTGTCCCTTGAGCAAGACACTTAACCCCTAATCGCTCCGGATGAGCAGGTTGGCTCCTTGCATGGTTGCCTCCGCCGTCGGTGTGTGAATGGTGTGAGTGACTGTGTAAAATGTGAGGAACAAAATTGTAAAGTGTTTTGGATAAAAGCCAATATATAAATGCAGTCCATTTACCATTTAGTGATACAATCTCACCATTTCAACAACTTAAAAATGTGTTTTGGCCTGTGGATTCTTCCTTTTTAACATGCACAACTACTGTCTGTTATGAATAGGACATGTAAGGAGGGATCTGTATCTATCTATCTATCTATCTATCTATCTATCTATCTATCTATCTATCTATCTATCTATCTATCTATCTATCTATCTATCTATCTATCTATCTATCTATCTATATCTATCTATATATCTCATGCTCTGAATGGGATCAGCTTTTTAAGAAGGCAACCTTGTCAAGAGGGTTGGTCTCAAGCATTTATGGTTGACATTTACATTTCGTCATTTAGCTGACGCTTTTATCCAAAGCTCTGTACAACGAACGATATTGTTTTTATTTTATTATTATAATTTGTTTAGATATTGATTGAAGAAGTGTGTTTTTAGTCGACAGCAAAATATTGGTCTGGTTTCGGCTGTCCTAACTGTGGTGGGAAGTTTGTTTAGGGCTGCCTCTAATGCATATTCTTCTGTTCAAGGCTTGACCTTGATGTAACTTTGACTGCTTCTGAGTGGAGTGCAATTTGGAGTTGGCTCTGAGCTCAGAATGGCTCTGAGCTCATGTAAATGTGTGAGCTTTAGGATTATATAATACAAGATTCTGAGTAGAGCATCTATCACCCCCTATTAGATTATCCAAGATGGACAACAAACATCAAGATTTATGGTGGCACAAATGTGGCAATCGAGGCTCATTACTCCATCTGCTTTGGTAATGTGCAGCTGTTAAGACTCTCTGGGTAGAAGTAGTATCCCTAATGTCAGAGCTATATGTCTCATAGCATGCCTGCTGGGCCAACATCCAGATGATAATGTTGGATTTACTGTTAACCGGCTCTGGACATTCTGGGTTGCTTATCTACTAAAAGATGAATAATTTTAAACTGGAAGGAACCAGCCTGCTTGTCTAGGGATTACTGGTTGGATGAATTAAAAGATTATAAAAATATTTTGATGAGGGCGGGATGGGCATTGGGACACTGTCCGCAAGTACCTGGTTTGACCATGTTGTAAATATTTAATGATAATACATTTTGAATGATTGTAGCCAAATGCTGTTGCAGGTTTTGGGCATCATCCATGCATCCCCCCATCTCCTTTTTTATTTATTTTTTTAAATTTTTTTCATATTGTTTGATATGTTGTTTTGCTGTGGTTTTATGCTGGTGATTATGTATAATGTATTGGGGGGTTAAGTGCCTTGCTCAATGAGACTTTATTTATATATTTTTTTTATTCTCTTTTTCCCCCTCCTTTTTCCGATTTTTTTCCCATCCCACCCTTCCTGGTTGTTGCACACTTTCCCCTACTGTTGGTCGGAGAGACCGGAGACTGTCACATGCTTTCCTCGACGCATGTGCAGCCAGCCGGCAGGCCAGCCTGCTTTCCCACCCTCTAATACTGCCAATTGTATTAGTGTGAACGACCAGCCAAGCTGATAGCAACGCCGGGAGCTGGATTCGAACAGGCGAATCCAGCGTCTCCGCCGTTGGTGATGAACGCAATCTCCGCTACGCCACCTGACCGCCCTTGCTCAATGAGACTTGAACAGTAGTTGTTGAGGGAGAAGAGAACATTATTCATTCACTTCCTGCTGGTCCGGGGATCAAACTGGCAACCTTCTGATCACAAGGCCACCACTACCCTCAGTGAATGATGTATTTGTGTTTAAAGGCACCGCAGATGGGGTGCATTTCCCCAGTGTGGTTTACTGTAGGTCCGAGCTCTTCTCAGTCACCAACAACACCATATGGTCTGGCCTGTACCACACTCTCTCACTGAAGAAAGACATAACAGTTAGAGTCTGTCGACTTCCATTGATGCAGCCGCCAGAAAGGGATCTGAGTTTCATTAACCCTTTCACTACCACACTACAAAGTGTTAACCATTTCACTACCACACTACAAAGGGTTAACGTGTTCACTACCACACTAAAAGGGGTTAGCGCTTTCACTACCACACGCTACATAAAGTTAACCATTTCACTACCACACTACAAAGGGTTAACGTGTTCACTACCACACTAAAAGGGGTTAGCGCTTTCACTACCACACGCTACATAAAGTTAACCATTTCACTACCACGCTACAAAGGGTTAACAATTTCACTACCACACTACAGAAGGTTAACACTTTCACTACATAATGTTAACCCTTTCACTACCACACTACAAAGGTTTAACACTTTCACTACCACACTACAGAAGGTTCACCCTTTCACTACCACACTATTAGCACTTTCACTACCACACTACATAAGGTTAACCCTTTCACTACCACACTACAAATGTTTGATTAATGCTTTCAATACCACACAACAGAAGGTTATAACCTTTCACTACCACACTACAGTGTTAACCATTTCACTACCACACTACAAAGGGTTAACGTGTTTACTACCACACTAAAATGGGTTGACGCTTTCACTACCACACTACATAAAGTTAACCATTTCACTACCACACTACAAAGGGTTAACACTTTCACTACCACACTACATAAGGTTAACCCTTTCACTACCACACTACACAGGGTTAACACTTTCACTACAGAATGTTAACCCTTTCACTATCACACTACAAAGGTTTAAAGCTTTCACTACCACACTACAGAAGGTTCACCCTTTTACTTCCACACTATAAAGGATTAGTGCTTTCACTACCACACTACATAAGGTTAACCCTTTTCACTACCACACTACAAAGGTTTAATTAATGCTTTCACTACCACACTACAGAAGGTTAACCTTTCACTACCACACTACAGAAGGTTAACCTTTCACTACCACACTACAGAAGGTTAACCTTTCACTACCACACTACAGAAGGTTAACCTTTCACTACCACACTATAGACAGTTAGCCGTCTGTAGTGTGGTAGTGAAAGGTTAACCTTCTGTTGTGTATACGGGTTCATGTAACAGGCATATATCACCCATTTTTCAAGATTTTGATTACAGCAAGTAAGATACTTTGAATGAAGTATCTTCAAACCAATCAATCACTATACTCTATACACTATACATGTTAAACAGTTATTGCTCGTACTTATTCACTGTAGTATGTCTATCTAGTCTATATTTTAGCTCCTCAGGCAACTCCCCCCCCCCCCCCCCCCCTTGATCACAAGCACAATAATCTGTTTCAACTCTGAGAGATCTGTTAAAAGGTATTTGAAACCGTATAGACATGTCAGAGGCTGCCAAATATTAGGGCGATCACAAGTTTCAGAGAGGACACAATCTGGGTCCAACGCGCATATAAACTAGATGACAGGACAGAGCAAAATAAATGGGGTGGGGGTTTCAGGAGCAGAGATAGATAGATATGATAAAATGACAGATAATGAATAGCGTCATCTACATTGGATTGTTTGAACTTACCTGGGATTTAGCATTTTAGTTTGAAGTGTGTTTGTAGAAATCAGGACATTGTGATTAGTGTCAGTATCATCTTTTCCTCCTCTGCCTGGCTGGCTGCTTTCAGAGGCATGGGGGATTCCTTTCTTTGCTCAGCGTGGCCAAAAGCTATTGGAAAAGAGCGGTTTCAGTGTACAGTGGTGCCCCTGTCACATCCGATTTGGAAGGGCAATTAGCCTACAGTCTAAGGGCTTTGACGTGAATGGCCAAAGGCTGATACGTGTACTTGTACAAGTACTTGTTCCATGATCTTGTATCTTTGTTCGGGAAATATTAGTAATCGTCACATACTGTACATACACAAGACATGCAGTGAAATTAAGGTGGCCATACCCACTTTGATTGTGCAGAAATACAATTATAAAATAGAATATATAATAAAATAGACATGATAAAAAGTAATATGAATAAAATACAATACAATGCTAAGCTTAAGAATGAAAGGTAATGAGTACTATATACAATAATATAAAATATACAGTTGTGTTTTTAAAAGTGACCTTTTTTGTAGTGTGTTTGTGTGTGAGAGAGTGCAAGTGAGGATGTGTGTGTGTGTGTGTGTGTGTGTGTGTGTGTGTGTGTGTGTGTGTGTGTGTGTGTGTGTGTGTGTGTGTGTGTGTGTGTGTGTGTGTGTGTGTGTGTGTGTGCGTGCGTGCGTGCGTGCGTGCGTGCGTGCGTGCGTGCGTGCGTGCGTGCGTGCGTGCGTGCGTGCGTGCGTGCGTGCGTGCGTGTGTGTTCATGTGTGGAGATATCAATGTTCAGTGTTCTGATGGCCTGGGGGAAGACGCTGAGACCTATTTCTGAAGCGCTGTGGCTATCCTATCAACGCTGCATATCGGGATCAGACATTATGGCATTCTGTCAGGCTTTGCGCCTCCTGGTGGCATATAACGGAACAGCAATCAACCTCAAAATCAACCCCGTCGGCGCCGCGGTATAATGGTAGACAGTCCTAATTACTCCATCTGTACAGGTCAAACAGGCAACCTAATTCAAGGACAGCTCACATGCGCAGGCAACAAACAGACACACAACTTTCACTCCAACTCCAACAAAATAAATCAAAGTCTATTTCTGACCTTGAATGTTTGCCCTTTTGTTTCTTCTAATCTAGAGTTTCCTCTGCCTGTAAGACGGATTTGGAAAAGTTCCTCTGAAGTTTTCCCAACATTCCAGTCAAATTAGCGAGGTAGAAAAGAGACGCGTCTGTCAGTAGTTTGTGATGACAAAGGGCCTGAGATGCTACAGCAGGTAAACTTGTTCTGTCTTTTATCTCCCCCTTGTTACATCAATATTTCACAGCCAAAAAAGAACGAAAAAGAAGCCTTCGCAGCGTTTCTGTTTGTGCAGGCAACAAGGTTTTTGCGTATTCCCTTTCTCTGCGTGTCAGTCGCCCTGGCCCAGTTTCACGTTGACGCTTGAACGACATGAGGTTTCATCCGATTTAAACAAGGCAGGGCAGAAATACACATGTTTTACCGACGAGCAGCCATTTCTCCACTCCACTTGTAACTTCCAGTTGCTTTTATTGTTTGCAGTGAAAACATTTAATCTCTTAACTTTAACTAGGAACCACCTCTTGATTTAATTGCATTCTGGGTAAATGGGGGGGGGGTTGTTTTGACCTGAAGTAAAGGAAAACAAACACGATGGTTTCCTATTCCCCTACAAAGTAATGAGATGGAAATTAGATTGGTGGGATTTTATGTTATTGAGGAAAATGTACGTCATGCCAAAACGTGTCTCTGGGATCGTACTTCCACACTTGCATTATTATTATTATTATTTTTTTTATCCCTCCACAAAGTATTTCTGCACATTCCCACTGGCCCAGTTCAACCACAGTCTGACACTATAGGCCACTGAGCAGCTCCACTGGAGCAGTTGGAGGTTGAGTGCCTTGGTCAAGGGCACTTCAGCGGTTGTTATTGAGGGATGGGAGAGGGTTATTCATTCACTTCCTTATAAATAATAAACATATACATGTATAAATATATAATAAATGCTAAACATAATAGAGTACGTACAATTAATTAAAACTACTGCAGATTATGGTAGTGATTATAAGGTATGAGTTTTAGAGTGTGTTGTATGATGTTCAGTACAAACTCTAGGTGATTTGAGTGTGTGCCATTCATTGGATCGTATACCATAGGGTCCAGATGTCCACTCCAATAGCGAAGTGAGATTATTTGGGCAATCTCCAATTATGGCTTTATATAGAAACAGATGCCAATCTCACCTCTCTGCAAGGAAGGACCATCCAAACCTATTACGTAAACAGGTCAAAATGGTGAGTAACTATCACCAGTGATAAATATAATGGATAAATGATATACATAACCTAAGGTCATAAGAGTGAAAACCACTGCATGTCTGTAAATGATATCTCCATAATCAAACAGAGACATGAAAACTGCTTCAACGACTCTCCTTCTGCTAATGGGAAGCTGGCTCTATTCCTATAAGAAGCCAATCATTTGCTGCAGTTTACTGGCAAGAACGCCCACATGATATTTAAATGTCCCTTTTCACACAAGCCAATTACCAAGGTATTTATATTCTGAGACTCTCAATATCAGACCCAGGACGAGGACGTCGACGAATCTGATGATGAAAAGTTGAGTCCAGACAACCAAGATATCATGAAAGCCATACTAACTATGAAAACTGGACTGTATAAGAAATTCGACAAAATGCAAATAACAATTACGGAAATAAAGAAACAGATACAAGATTGCATAAGCCGCATAGAGCAGACTGAACAACGGATTTCTGACGCGGAGGACAACGTTAATAAGCTGATACCGAAGGTTGGCACTCTGGAGAACACCGTTAAAAACCTTCTCGACAAAGTGGAGGACTTGGAATGCAGGAGTCGAAGAAATAACGTCAGGTTGGTGGGGCTACCGGAAAAGGCAGAGGGCCAGGATGCAACTGCATTTTTGGAGAAATGGTTACCGGAGGCTCTGAATATTGAACCAGGGGGCTTAGTATTGGAGCGTGCTCATAGAATCGGTGCGCCACTTGACTCTCAACGCCCAAGGACCCTAATCATGAAGTTCATGAACTTCAAGGACAGAGAGAGAGTACTGAGGGCGGCTAGGACCAAGGGACGGGTCCTTTATAATAACGAGCCGGTTCGTCTTCACATAGACCTCTCTGCAGGTGTGCACAAGAGGCAGCGCGGATACGACGAGGTGCGGAAGAAGCTAAGAGACCGGGGGATCCACACGCACCGAATCATCTTTCCAGACCGGCTGCTGGTAACTCACAACGAGAGAGCCCGCACCTTTCAAACACCGGCGGAGGTGGAAAAGTTTATCCGAAGCATTTGATTTATTGAGACGGTCCCGACGTTGGAAGGCTCCGAAAGGAAAGTAACAGTCATACTGAGCCTACTGTATTCTTATAAGTGAATATATAAATGACGTTATAAAAATAGCAATTTCCACGAAATGAGGCGTGGTTGGACTATGACTGTTTAGTTTTCCTCTGATTTTTATTTGTATTCTTATTCGGACAGGACTGAGTCTAGTTCAATGGACAAAATCAACACTGGTTTAGACTTTTCCTACAACGCATTGCAGATTCTGGGGCAGGCTACAAACATTTAACTTTTTACATTTTCCTCGTCTCCCAGCCTGCGTGCGCGCGTTCCAGGTTTGTACTAAAAGTGTTTCAGATTTGTAATAATAGTGTTTGGCGTTTAAAGTAAGCCCCTGACCTAATGGATACTATACCTACAAGTTGCAAGCATTGCGCAGTTCAAGACAACACTAGATATGTTATTTGTGATTAGTATTTAGAAAAAATGAAAGCTAGTTTGAGCTTAGGGGGAAGACAAGTTAGAGAAACTTGTTTGGCCAGTAGTGAAATGAGGGGTGAGGGGAGATGCATGGGCATCAGGTTAGTAGGGGGTGGGGGGTGGGTGTTTTTTCCTGATGTGTTTTATTATTTTTTCTTCTCTCATACGGGTGTGGCTGTCTGTGTACCTTTTCATAAGGGATATATATATATTAATTAACTAATGTCAGAGAACTGCAAGGTGAAATTTACTTCGTGGAATTGTAGGGGCTTGAACAAAATTACAAAGGTGAAACGGGTAATGAGCAGGTTAAAATATTTGAAATCAAAAATTGTTTTTTTACAAGAAACGCATCTTTTGAATGAAGATGTTCCTAAAGTAGCAAAAAGGTGGCAGGGCCAAGTGTTATCTGCCCCCTACACCACTCATGCCAGGGGGGTTATGATACTAATTCATAAGTCTGTCCCATTACAGGTACATAATGTAGTAAGGGACACTGCAGGTAGATATATTATGGTCCAGGGTAGGTTACTGTCTGAAACGTTAACGCTGATAAATGTTTATGGTCCCAATGAAGAGGACCCTAAATTCTAGGGGTGCACCGATATATCGGTCGGGTATCGGTATCGGCCGATAAGTGCCTTGTTGACTGCTATCGGCCTATCGGCCGATAAGCTCAAATGTGCCGATAGCAGTCGCCGATAACTAACCATCCATTTGTGTAGCGTCAAGAGGCAAAAAAAAAAAATTCATTCGCGACCTACCTGCACAACGCCCGCCGTCCGCCCCACACACACACAAGCTACTGCATCAAAGTTACTATTTATGATTAACAAGGCATTCGTTTTGTGGCATTAACGTTATATAGTTAGTGTTACACGGACAATAACATCAGCATATTATTATTACCCATAGCAGCAAGGCATTACTCCGAGTCCGTTCATAGCCGGGAGGCAGACGACTAACGTTACTGGTGAAAATGTGATTTACGTTGGAATACTCCTTTGCCAACTTGCTGTACTTTGCTTGCAGGTCTGCAGCCATTATTACTGGATTAAGAATAGCCCCAACTTTAGCCAACGTAACGTTATGGCTAAACCTTTAACATTAGTTAACCCTAGCTTTCGGTTAGCTGTTCAATGCTAATGTAATAACACAACCAAGCGAATCCATCAGAGCTCCCCATCAACACCGCTCTGTCGGGAGGATGGCATTTAAGAAAGTATCTGCTGTTAAAATGACACAAACATTCGTTTTGTGGCATTAACGTTATTATAGTTAGTTACACGTTCAATTACATCAGCATAGTATTTACCCGAAGATAGCAAGCAAGCCGTGCATAGCTCGGTTACATTCCGTTGCTCATTCCGTACCCAACTACACATTCTGCAATCTGTTAATAAAGTTTTCAACCAGACAAATGTATAGAAAGGCTTTGTTTTATTATAACATTTGTTGCAGTAAAATCATTGTGTCTCGTTTGGCCATCCTGTGGAGCGCGCTGGTCGGCGGGCACTGCCGGGCAGCTAACTTATTAGCTTGTTGTGGTTCTGAGTTTGACTCGCATTCTCACAAGCAGATCAATGGCGGCATGCCCCGAAGTAGAAAAATGAATAAACGCTTGGTGGTAAGCAGGAGGTGGGTGCTAGCGGTGTGGCGTAATTGGCCGAATCGACTGTCAATCAAAATGGTTCCATTGCATTGGTTGAAAGCTCTGGTTGAGAGAATAGTATCCCGCTGCAGGCCGCCAGAATGGTTCCATTGCATTGGTTGAAAGCTCTGGTTGAGAAAATAGTATCCCTCTGCAGGCCGCAAGACGATACTGGGAGAGAGATAGTGATACCATAAACATATTTCTTGATGTTTCCTTTTTTAAGTAAGTAAAGAGGCCTACAAATACAAACACACATACAAATATACAGTAGTTTCATTAAAAAAATAAAAAAAATATTAAAAAAAAATATTAAAAAAAATATTAAAAAAAATTAAAAATACTTATTTTTTGCCACAATTATCGGTATCGGTATCGGTATCGGCCGATTGTGTTAGTTGAACAATCGGTATCGGTATCGGTGGCCAATTTTCATATCGGTGCACCCCTACTAAATTCTATGATAATTTATTTTTGACAGCCTCAACTCTTCCTGGACAATACATAATAGCTGGTGACTTTAATTGTACGTTGGACCCTTCAAAGGACAGGTCAACTGGTCTAGAAGGCACTCACAATAAGTCGAGAAAGACAATACATAATTTTATGAAGGAATTAAACTTGTTGGATATTTGGAGGCATGGCAATCCAAATGCAGTGCAGTATTCCTGCTATTCCAGCACTCATAAAACACACTCACGCATAGACTACTTTTTAGTCTCAGCACTGCTTGCCTCCAAAGTAGGTGAATGTCAGTATAGCAGTATAGTTCTTTCGGACCACGCAGCGGTATCCTTGAACTATGAAGATACTAACCTAGTGAATGACCCACCAAGATGGCGTTTTCAACCAGGATGGCTCACGGATCACACATTTATAGACTTTTTGGAGAAACAGATTGACCTGTATTTTGAATGCAACAAGTCCCAGACCTCTGCTGGCATAAGGTGGGAGGCTTTCAAGGCTTTTATTAGGGGACAAATAATCTCTTTCACTAGCTCAAAGAAAAAGGCTACAAGACTTGAAATGGAGAAATTAGATCAGGATATAAAAAAAATGGAAACGGAAATTTATCATAACAAACATACGACTACAGATGCTCATTCAAAACTACTACTGCTTAGATCACAGTACAATGAATTAGCAGCTAACAAAGCCGCTGCCGACCTAATAAGACTCAAACAGTCCTACTATGATCAGGGGGAAAAGCCTGGAAAACTTCTCGCCTGGTGCATTAAACAACAACAAGCAGAAAGATCCATCAATTGTATTGAAGCCCCAAATGGTAGAACTATAGTGGACCCAACAGAGATTAATGAGGCTTTTAGAGTCTTCTATGGGAAATTATACAGCTCTGAATGTTCTCCTAACCTGGACATGCAAACACAATTCTTAGACGACCTAGATATTCCCAAAATTTCAAAGGAGGAGAGTAGGGCTTTAGATCAAAATATAACTGGCGTTGAAATTGCTGATGCAATCGGCTGTATGCAGGCTGGAAAAGCAGCAGGCCCAGATGGCATCCCCATAGATATTTATAAGAAATTCCAAACTAAATTAATATCACCCCTCTTGGAGATGTTTCAGGAATCCTTCGAGAATGGTCTTCTCCCCACATCTATGAGAGGAGCCCTAATCACTTTACTTCCAAAACCAGGGAAACCTAATACAAAATGTGAAAATATGCGTCCAATCAGCCTCCAAAATTCGGATACCAAGATTATTAGTAAAATTATTGCAAGAAGGGTGGTGGGGGAAGACCAGAATGGATTTATTCAAGGGAGACAGGGTTTTCATAACGTCCGACGTGTGCTCAATATTTTATATAACCACAAGGGGGCGACAGACACTGCCTTACTCTCACTGGATGCAGAGAAGGCCTTCGACCGTGTCGAGTGGCCTTATCTGTTTGAGGTGTTAACACGATTTGGCTTTGGAGACACATTCGTCAAATGGGTTAGATTGCTTTGTACAGGGCTTACGGCAGAAGTTCTGACGAATAGCAAGGTCTCTAAACCCTTTAAAATTAGTAGAAGTTGCCCACAAGGGAGCCCTTTATCGCCCTTACTTTTCATTCTTGCGATTGAACCATTTGCTATAGCGGTGAGGATGCACAGTGATATTCATGGGATTCGAGAAGGTCATATAGAACATAGGATAGCCCTCTTCGCCGATGATGTAATATTAATGCTAAAAAATCTACACAGGTCTATCCCAGCACTCCTAAGTCTTATTGAAACATTTGGGAAAATATCTGGCTATAAAGTGAATCACTCCAAATCATCTATAATGTTACTCAATGAAAGAGAGAGGGAGGATGGGCTTGTTTGTGCTTCTACTCTCAACTCAACAGATACATTCACGTATTTGGGAATAAAAATTGTCCCTGAGGTGAATAAGATTTCTCAGATAAACTATGACCCAATTCTGGAAGCTAGTACTTCTTCAATAGAGCGTTGGACATCCCTACCCATCTCAATTATCGGCAGGATTAATATTCTAAAAATGAATATACTCCCTAAATTTCTCTACCTATTCCAGAATATCCCTTTACCCCCCCCCCCCTCGTCTTTGTTCACAAGAATCAAGAAACTGTTTACCAACTTTATATGGCAAAATAAACGCCCCAGATTACGTCTATCTCTACTTTACCTACCATATGACCGAGGAGGCCTGAAATGCCCAAATATCCAATGGTATTACTGGGCAGCACAACTGCGGACGATCATGTTTTACTTCTCATCGGAGAATCCCCCTGCTTGGATCCATTCAGAATCCTGCTCTGTTAAACCGAGCTTACCCTTGCACCTGTATTTGTATTCTGGAGACCGTAAATATCTGAAGAAAAATACAGACAACCCCATTATTTTAAACATGATAGATGTGTGGTTTGACGCACTCAAATATTTGAATATAAATTCGTCCCGATCCAGGTTCAGTCCTATTTGGGGCAATGCCAATTTTAAATCAGGGCAAAACGATAGTGGATTTAAAGTATGGGCTGAAAAGGGGTTAAGGAAAGTGCAAGACGTATACAGGGAGGAGGATGAAGTATTCATGTCCTTTGCGGAAATATCTACAAAATATGATATTCCGAAACATCACTTTTTTAAATATCTTCAGCTAAGGAGTTTTATATCATCTCAGAACCATTCATTGGATATACCGAACATTTCCATCTTAGAGGTAGCAGTCACTAGACACTGTTATGGTAAAGGTATAATTTCAATGCTATACGACTTATTTGTATCTGGTTCAGATGAATCATCTGAATCAAAACTGAATCAATGGAACGAAGACATAGAGGAGGAAATATCTTTAGAAGAATGGAGCGTGGCATGTAAAGAGGCACAGAGTCAGACAGTCAGTAGCAACCTAAAACTTATACAATATAAATGGCTGATGCGTACATATATAACTCCTGTTAAATTGCATAAGTTTAATGATAATATTCCAGATACTTGTATTAAGTGTAGTGAGGAAAGGGGGACACTGTTCCACTGCATATGGGAATGTGTGAAAGTGAAAACCTTCTGGCAAGATGTTATTGATCTGATCGATCAAATCTTATCAAAGAAGTTGCCATTGAATCCCAAGCTTTTTATTCTTGGTTTATATCCTACCACCCCACATCTACAACGCAAAGAGTTTAGATTTATAGATATGTGCATATTACAAGCAAAACGTGTAATAGCTCTTAATTGGAAAAATGTTGATGGACCAAGAATTGGTATGTGGATTAAAGAAATGGCTTCAAATATGTCAATGGAAAAGATGGTGTATATTGTTAGACGTAAACAAAACATTTTTGATAATGCCTGGGGACCATTTGTGTACTTCTTAAAGCATAATACGAATGTTGGGAACTTGCTTCAACAAGAACGGGATTAGGGGGAGTACTGTGGGACAACTCTTATCATTGTGTAAAAACGACAAGAAACACCCTTTACTTAATGTGTAAAACATTTTGGTTGTATTATTATTTATTTATGTTTATTTTTTATTTAAATCTGTATCCTTCCTATGTGAACCTGTTTTTGAAGTTAATTATTATTTTGTGGGGTGGGGTTAGGGGAGGGAGAACGGGGTGAAAATGTTTGCTGAATACTGCTCTGCTGATATACATGTTGTAATTTGCAAACTAAAACCCAATAAATATATTGTTAAAAAAAAAAAGATAATATACTGCATGGCTGTCAAATTTAACATGATAATAGCACGTTAACGCATTTGTTTTAATGGCACACATCTTTTTGACGTATAACGGATGCTCTGTTATGCTCTTCTGTTATGCTGTCCCTTTGCCTGACCCATATTTTAGGAATCAGCTAGTAACGTTCCCAATATGTTCCCCCCTTGACCCTACCACTTGGTCCTACCACTTGGTCCTACCACTTGGTCCTACCACTTGGACCTACCACTTGGGCCTACCACTTGGACCTACCACTTGGTCCTACCACTTGGACCTACCACTTGGTCCTACCACTTGACCCTACCACTTGGTCCTACCACTTGACCCTACCACTTGGTCCTACCACTTGGACCTACCACTTGACCCTACCACTTGGTCCTACCACTTGGACCTACCACTTGACCCTACCACTTGGACCTACCACTTGGACCTACCACTTGACCCTACCACTTGGACCTACCACTTGACCCTACCACTTGGTCCTACCATTTGGTCCTACCACTTGGACCTACCACTTGGTCCTACCACTTGACCCTACCACTTGGTCCTACCACTTGGACCTACCACTTGGACCTACCACTTGACCCTACCACTTGGTCCAACCACTTGGACCTACCACTTGGACCTACCACTTGGTCCTACCATTTGGTCCTACCACTTGGACCTACCACTTGGTCCTACCACCTGGCCCTACTCTTCCGTTTTGTGGATTGGCCACGTAGGGTGTAACTGAGGGGTACAATTCCCTGACTGTATTAATCAAGTATGGTATCATTAAACCACTACCGTCTTATGTACATTATACTGGCCATACCGTACACTAGTATATGATGAGAACACTTCCCCACAATGAATCGGTTCTACACAAAGTTGTCTTTAAGTATTTATTAGCAGCAAGAATACATAATATACCTTAATTGAATGCACTTGTAAGGCAAAGGAATGTGCGTAGGCAAATCAATAATGAAGGTCCATTCTCATATTACGCATGAGATAATAATACAACTTGAATATTAGGAATTATATCTAGGGGATACTGGTAGGGGGTTCCACCGGTTGTAAGCCAGCAGGGGGAGGCAATGCTCTAATGCAAAGTCTGGGTCAGCGGGGACTCAATAGGCTCCCGGAGGCGGTATATTAATCCCAGTATGCGTGCAGCACAGGTGAAAGCCGGTCAGCCTCTCCAATAGAGACGGGCTCGAATGATGCTCCTCACGGGCAGGTCCCACAGCAGTGGGTGTAGACGATTCTTCTCCGCTCTAACAGCCTGGTCCAAAGCAATAATAATAATCCAGTCGGAAAGGGGGTCTGCATTCACCGGTGTAGATCCTCCGGTGCGCGGTGGTTCACATTAACTAAGTTGAACTGGACGTTATTCAACCAAGCGCTGATACTTTACTATCCTATTCGCACGCGGCTATAAGTGCTCTATTTAGACACACAATTGCTCACTTCACTTGGTCTTTGACTCGTGATGAAGGCTTACTAGTAAGGAACGAACGATACGTTGAACAAACGTATTAGGATAAAACAAGACTCTATTTTGGGGCAATACGCGCCCACTTCACCGCACGTTGCATAGTGGGTGAGGCTTCACTTGGGTAACTCGAACTCGAACTGAACGGACTGCGGACTGAACTACTTCTGTATTCACCTGCGCCATATTTATATGTTGGGGGAACAAACTAGTACCAGCCTTATTCCTGTCTCGTAGTCCTGGGCAGAACCGGGCATGTTGAGACAAGCCTTGACGGTAGCTTTGAACTCGACTCTGGGGGTAAGACACTGGCGCTGGTGGCACGCCATCCAATAAGAGAACGAAATATTATGGTCTGTAGTAGGTTAAAGGGATATTCCGTGTATATGTACAAAGAATACACAAGGGATATCAAACGATATACAAATATTATGCAATATATATCAATCAATAAATACATATATTCGGTTTAATCTGACCCTTTGTAACAGCCGCCTCCTAATTAGTCCCACCTAATTAGCTAAGCAGAGACAGATTAACCACACTGTCCACTACTCAATGTCCGTTGTGAGGGTAGGCAGTTCACAAAGTCAGGGGTCATGGTCGTCATTAAGCGAGTCGGGGAGCCTTGGCGACTCTATCAGCCTCGCCACGGGTCGGTTGTATGTCCGCCCTTGGCCGAGCACTTCTGCCACTCTGACATTTCCGTCGGCACCAGTGGTCACTTTGCTTACGCGGCCGGCCGGCCACGCAGCTCGGGGTAGTGACTGGTCTATGGTCATGACGACTGGACGGGATGAAGGGGGGCTTAGGAGGAAGCGGGCCTGAGACTGCTTTGATCTGTGCTTGGCTGTGCCTCCTCCTCCTCCGTCTGTTTCTCTTGTTTGCTCTGTACCCCGTCTGAGGAGGGGCCGGTCCCGGCCGCCCCGTCAAGGAGTCGCTTGGGGTGCTGGGTTCGAGGTCAGCTACGTCTGAAGCGCAGCTGAGGGGGGTGGAGTTCCGAACTCCCTCTGGTGCCCACGGTTCTCTCACGGGCCTCTCGCTTAATGTCAATAGCCTCTGCTGTACGAGGGAGTGGCCGGTGTCGCTCGCCTTTGTGTGTAGGCAGCGTGTAGACGTGGGTTGACTGTCAAGTCCGTAGAGGGGGCCCTGGAGCGTCCATCCCAGTCGGGTCTGAACCGCGACTGGGCATCCTTTGGGTCCGATGTGGGCCGCCTCAATTGGGAGAATGAGGTCCGCGTGGTCGGAGCCGATGAGCAGGGTCGGTGTGGCGCCGTCGATAAGCGGTATAGGTAGTTGACGTAGGTGCACATACTTAGCCATCAGCTGTGGGATGGGGTAGGTGTACTGAGACAGGCCTATGTCGTGGCTGGTGAAGACGTTGGTTATACTATACTGCTTCTCGGGCTGGTCCACCGCTGCTATCTTGAAGGAGACCTTTTCACCTTTTATGGTCTTCTGGTCCCTTCTGATGGTGCGTATGGTCATGGTATCTTTGACACCACGCAGGCCCAACTGGGCTGCTGCGGAAGCGAGGAGGAGAGTCTTTTCAGACCCATCGTCCAGGACGGCGTAAGTGTCCAGGACCTTGTCCTCGTAGCTCAGGAGCACTCTGACCACTTTGAGGAGCACTCGGGGGGTCCCGCTCTGCTTGGGGTCTATGTGGAGCACTCCTGTCTCGGGGGGGTTGTCACCTGTCTGTGGTGACACAGAATCTATATGGTGCGAGTCGCACCGTGACTCCCAGTGTCTGCTGTAGCAGTCGGGACACCAGGGAGCGGTCTGGTGGAACTTTGGTGCTGGTGCCACCGCCTCGGCATGGTACATTACCGCGACGGGCCCACTCTGTTGTCCTGGCTGACGCCTGTTGATGTCATGCAGGACCTCCAAGTGGGTGCCACCGCACCTGCTGCACTTCTTCTTCAAGCGGCACTCAGCTGCTAGGTGGCTGCGCGCGCAGCGGAAGCAGCGGCGGTGGTCCTTGATCCACTGACTCACCTCGTCCGTGGTCAGCTTCCCGAAAGTGTCGCATTGGTACAGCCGATGTTCTCCCTCACAGTACTGGCACTCAATCTTCCACTGGTCCTCTTTCGTCGAGGGGGTGTGGTGGTTCTTGTGCTGCGGTACTGATTCGGCTTGGTGCATAACGGTCACCAACCGGCGGTTATCTGTTGATCCCCGAGGTCCGAGTCTTGGGCTTGGTCCACTCCATACGAACGTGTCGAGTCGTAGGCTACTGACCTCCCTGGCGAGGAATTCAGATAGGTCTAGGAGGGATGCCTCTGGACCGTTGGGGTCGCGGTGGTCTCTCTGCCGCCGAAAGCGCTCTTGTCGGGCGGGAGGGAGCTTCTCTAGTATCCTCTCTACATTAGAGTTAGCGTACAGTTCATAGATCCCTTTTTCCTTTTGGGACCCCAGCATCCCTACCAGGGACTGTACCTTGATAGACAGGTCATCTAATGCTCTGTTGTCTCTGGCTGGGGGGAGACGGTCAATGTCTCTTATCTCCTGTATCACGTAGTCCCATATGCGTCCATAACGTTGGTCGAGGGCTACTAGAGCCGCGGTGTATGGGGTAGTAGAGCTGGAGTATGCCAGCGCTATATTGTGCGCTCTGGGCACCTTCAGGTGCTTGAGTAGGATAGCATACTTGTACGGTTCATCTGGTACGTCGGACAGCATAGTCTCTAAGCACATTCGTAGCTCTGTGTACTGTGCTCTGTTCTCGTGTGTGAAGTCCGGGAACGTCGGTGTGCCAAGGTACGATGCCATGGATGACTGGCACATCGGTGAGCGTTGGGGGAGAGGCCTCCTGGGCGAGTCTCCCCGTGCGTGTCGTCTTGGGCTGGTACTTGGTGGGTACCGAAGGTCGGGTACCCAGGTGCTGTTCCTCGGGGCTGGCGGTGCGTCAAACTCACCCGTGAATGGAGTCGGGGGTTTGTAGCGCAGGGCCTCGGGGCTGACTTCTGAGCTGTACTGGGCCTCCTGGTCCAGAGTACGTTGCTGCTGGTCGGGGCTGTACTGGGCCTCCTGGTCCAGAGTACGTTGCTGCTGGTCGGCTTGACATTCCTCCTCTTCCTCCTCCTCTTCCTCTGCTAGGACCTGGAGTCTTCTGTTCAGTCTCTCGGCGTGGTCCGGTTCTTCCCGGTTGCTGGGTCCCGTATGGACCGGCCGGGGAGGGGGTTCGGAGACGTGGACAGGAGCCTCCTGTTGGCGGGGTCCCGGGTCGCTTGGTCGGGTAGGGGAATGCGTCCTTGACCCTTGTCGTGACGATCTCCGGGAGCTCCGTGCGGAGAGAGGGGGTGTCGCCATGGCAACCAGTTTGTCCATCAGCTCCGCCTGCAGCCGGTCGCGCTCTGCCTCGCGCTGGGCATGGGCTGCGTCACGCGCTGCTTCGCGCTGGGCATTGGCGGCGTCGCGCTGCGCATTGGCGCTGGCCTGGGCAGCGTTGCGCTGTGCGTTGGCGGCGTCGCGCTGGGCATTGGCGCTGGCATGGGCGGCGTGGAGCTGTGCATTTGCGACGTCGCGCTGTGCATTGGCGGCGGCGTGCTGTGCATCGGCGCGGCTTCTTTCAATGTTCTCTTCCGTCTGAAGGCGTCTGGTCTCCAGTCTTATGCGGTCGTCTTCACTCCTTTGTTGCGCCTGGAAGCGCTCTCGCTCGGCTGCAAAATGTTCGCGCTCGCGCGTCTGTTGCGCTTGAAGTCGATCGCGTTCGGTGGAGGCTGCCAGGGTGGTGATGAGTGCCTGCGCCAGCATCTTGTCCGCCTCGCTGGGGGAAGACGCCGTTCGAGGCGATCGGCTCCCGGCAGTACTTGTTGGAGATCCGTTCTCCTGTCGCGTACCGAGGAGATCCATCTCCTGGGTGCGCGTCTCTTCTTGTGGTGGGTCGGGTTCCATCCCGAGAAGGCTTTCTTTATCCTGGAGCTCTCCGGGGACTACCTCGTCGACGTTGTCTGGGGGTAAAGTCATGTCATGTCCCTCCTGGTCCCCCCCGTGAGCTTGGTCAGTTACGTTAGAACCCACTGGGGTCTCTACTGGCGGGGTAGCCTGGTCGGTAGGGTTGGACATAATTTTACTATCCGCTTTAGTTATTTTATCCGCATTTAACTTCCCTTTAAAGCTAGGTATTGGACTGACAGTGTATGCCTCTAGATAGGGAGGTGGCTGTCGTCTGCGCTGCGGGCGTTCTAGCTCGGGAGAACCGTTTGTGGAGTGTTCATCATCGGCCATTGTTCTGAAGGATCAGATTAAACCGAATATATATATTTATTTATATATATATATTTAATTGTATTTGTATATCCCCTGATATCCCCTGATATCCCTTGTATATTCCTTGTACAATATGCATTGAATATCCCTTCTAGTCTACTGAACATCCCATAATAGTCTCCATTCTACCATTGGACGAGACCTTGGTGCCAGGTCGCCATACCCCTCAGACCAAGTTCAATCGTACCGCTCAACATGTATGGACAAGTCCTAGTTCCGCGTAGGAATATGTCTACCGCACCACTAATGGTACTATTTGTTCATAGTGCGTATATATACTGCGCTATTAAAGTAGAGCTTTCTTTTAGTCCAGTTCATTACCCTCCAACAGAGTGACAGACGCAAAAGCCTCCCCGCGAACCACGTGTGGGCAGTAAGGCCAATTCGGCCCAGTATCGGCATTGAGACATCGTGTATATTAATATTTGAATAGTCATATTTGGCACTATATCGTCGAGTTGGACGTATTCTATTAAGCTAATAATAGTCTATTCATATGTAGTGCCTCGTGCGGTAAGAGTTCTATAGTAATCAGCACCCCCATCGTTTCGGGCATCAGCTGGACGCTTATCCAGGGTGGTTGACCCCACGTGAAGCTGCACCCGAGGAGCTCCAGGCCAAAGAGCGAGTGGACCTGTATATTGGATTATTCTACCGACGACGGCTAGCCTTCCCCGGCTTGGATTATGCTTTGAGTACTTTGATTATTCTATGGATAAAGGCCAACACTGCGGTGTGTTGGAAATACCCCCCCCGGAGAGGACGACAGGTGAGACGGCGCTCTGCACAGTGAGGTCGCCTCACGTCTCTCCGTCGTGGACCGGAGGACGCCGGCCACAGAGGGTCCAACTGCATTCATCTGTGGATCGAGGATCGTTGGGCACCGTGTCGCACAACTGTGGACTCTCCCAAGATACCCTCGGCCAGACGGGATCCAGCCAGTGACTCTCTAACCCCCCCCCCCCCCCTCCAGCTGTCCTACAAGCAGTCGGAACCTTCCCCTAGTGTATCCAGCTCTATAATCATTCAAGTATCATCGCTATTGTTCCCTAAATATTCCAGGTTGTATATTTGCTTCCTGCGCAATCAGAGATTGGACATTCGATATTGATCTACCTACGAATACTCATTTGCCATAAAAGTGCATACTATTTCAAATCATAAATGTAATTAAGTGATCGTTGTACATACCTTTTGCTATGTATTAAAACTCAAACTTTCGATTTGGTACATTTGTGTTGGATCCGTTTATCAGGTGGGAGTGTTCAACATATTCATACCTAGTACTGGGTGGCCAGAGTCTAAAGTACAAGAGGTAGTGGTAGTAAGTATCATATCTAACCATACAGTCAGGGAATTGTACCCCTCAGTTACAGCCATGTTAATATTAATATTATATTAATATTACGCTAATTCTTATCCGGCTCGAAGGACCAATTGTAACTGAGGGGTACAATTCCCTGACTGTATTAATCAAGTATGGTATCATTAAACCACTACCGTCTTATGTACATTATACTGGCCATACCGTACACTAGTATATGATGAGAACACTTCCCCACAATGAATCGGTTCTACACAAAGTTGTCTTTAAGTATTTATTAGCAGCAAGAATACATAATATACCTTAATTGAATGCACTTGTAAGGCAAAGGAATGTGCGTAGGCAAATCAATAATGAAGGTCCATTCTCATATTACGCATGAGATAATAATACAACTTGAATATTAGGAATTATATCTAGGGGATACTGGTAGGGGGTTCCACCGGTTGTAAGCCAGCAGGGGGAGGCAATGCTCTAATGCAAAGTCTGGGTCAGCGGGGACTCAATAGGCTCCCGGAGGCGGTATATTACTCCCTGCTCAGCAGACGAAAGGCAGCGACTGTAATCCCAGTATGCGTGCAGCACAGGTGGAAGCCGGTCAGCCTCTCCAATAGAGACGGGCTCGAATGATGCTCCTCACGGGCAGGTCCCACAGCAGTGGGTGTAGACGATTCTTCTCCGCTCTAACAGCCTGGTCCAAAGCAATAATAATAATCCAGTCGGAAAGGGGGTCTGCATTCACCGGTGTAGATCCTCCGGTGCGCGGTGGTTCACATTAACTAAGTTGAACTGGACGTTATTCAACCAAGCGCTGATACTTTACTATCCTATTCGCACGCGGCTATAAGTGCTCTATTTAGACACACAATTGCTCACTTCACTTGGTCTTTGACTCGTGATGAAGGCTTACTAGTAAGGAGCGAACGATACGTTGAACAAACGTATTAGGATAAAACAAGACTCTATTTTGGGGCAATACGCGCCCACTTCACCGCACGTTGCATAGTGGGTGAGGCTTCACTTGGGTAACTCGAACTCGAACTGAACGGACTGCGGACTGAACTACTTCTGTATTCACCTGCGCCATATTTATATGTTGGGGGAACAAACTAGTACCAGCCTTATTCCTGTCTCGTAGTCCTGGGCAGAACCGGGCATGTTGAGACAAGCCTTGACGGTAGCTTTGAACTCGACTCTGGGGGTAAGACACTGGCGCTGGTGGCACGCCATCCAATAAGAGAACGAAATATTATGGTCTGTAGTAGGTTAAAGGGATATTCCGTGTATATGTACAAAGAATACACAAGGGATATCAAACGATATACAAATATTATGCAATATATATCAATCAATAAATACATATATTCGGTTTAATCTGACCCTTTGTAACATAGGGTATAGGGTGATCCGATTATTTTGTGGATCTAGGGGTAGTGGTCATCTAGCCCTCCAACTGGCCCTCCAAATGGAGTGTTTTGAGATGCTGCCCTTGTCAAAATGTAGGAGAGACCCTCCGGTTACAGGTACAGGTAACTTGCAGGTGTTGTGGAGATATTGAAGAAAAACGCCAGATTCTCTCCAGACACACATAAATGTAGCAAGGTGATGATGACACGTTCTGAATAAACAAACAAACTGAACGCGCTATGATGCTGTCAGAGTAAATTCCCGGTGTGTCTGGGTCCCGACATATATCTGTAAATATATCTTTACATGTCTCTTTCTGACATAATCTAATACCTTCCATTAACTTTCTATCCGTTTACGGACGGATCATTGTAGCCGTAGTCTACACACAGACACACAGGGGGAGAGATAGAGAGAGATACATACATGGGGAAAGATAATGTTAAATGCAGTACGTTTGTTTTTCTGGAAAATATTTGTCATTTCGGTTATTTATTTAATTTAATAAACACACATTTGCTTAAAGCAAGCATATCTGTCCACTCCCGTGTTGACATGAGCATTAAACACTTGAAAAATATCCCTTTAATGTAAACTTTGAACAGATACAATTTTTTATGTGATTCATCACAATGCACTATGGACAATCATGCTATTAATCAATTGACAGGCCTGATATATATATAAATCAAACAAATTCTTTAAGAATGTGACCCACATATAATCAGAGAAGATCTTCTTTGCTCATGTACTTTCTATTTTATAATAATGGCTTGAATTTATATAGTGTCTTTCACGTACCCAATGCGCTTTACAATAAAAAGGGGGACGGGAGAGGATAACGGTGACCTAACAAACAAATTACCAAAACAGAACAGAGCAAACAGAACAGAACAAAATAGAACAAACTTAATTAATAGGATGCTCAGTAGCATCAGAGACCATAGGCCTGGGTGAAGAGGTGGGTCTTCAGCAGGTTTTTAAAGTGGACAAGAGAATTAGCTTTTCGGATGTCCATGGGGAGGGAGTTTCAAAGGGTGGGGGCAGCGACACTAAAAGCCCTGTCCCTGAAGGTCCGCAACCTGGCTTGTGGGATGGTAAGTAAGCCTGTGTCAGAGGAGCGGAGATTCTGGGAGGGGGTGTAGGTGTGGAGAATGTCGGCTAGGTATTGAGGGGCAGCGGTGTGTAGGGATTTATATTAAAAAAAAAAATTATAATAATCTAACCCTAACTAACCTTACTGTCATGCACTTATATCCTAATATACTAACCTACACTGTGCACTCAACACTTGGATGAACATTGTTACTCAGCTGATTTGAGTTGTGCCCTGCCTGATGACTTGTCATACAGAACTTGTATGTCGCGTTGGATAAAAGCATCAGCTAAATGACTAAATGTAAATGTAAATGTGAATATGTGAGCAGGAGGATCTTGAAGGTGACACGATATTTTACAGGAAGCCAGTGAAGGTGTATGAGGGTGGGGGTGATGTGCTGCCAGGGTTTGGTGCGGTGACTCCGGTGAGAAACGACTTTCTAGCTATAGCTGTCTAGCTTCAAACTGTATTTCAGGGATTTTCCTCCGAGGACGTTTTGTTTATATGTCCCAGAACTACATAGCATACATTTTGAAGATGATATGAAAGGGACATCTGCTTTGGTAGACAGAATACAATGAAGAGTGTCAGAGAGAGAAGAGAGATAATTTTGCTCCAAAAAATTTGACTTATTATATAACCATGAATCAAAATAAACTAAGGCACTGTAAACCAAACATGAACGTAGAATTATGTTTGCAAACAAAATTGCAGGCCCTGCTTTTGTAAACAAAACAGTAACATTTCAGGTATCTTTCTAGACTGTGTTCCAGGGACCCAGTTTTCCTGTGAGGATATACTGTAGGTATGAACATATACCTTAGAAGTGTTTCACTACTACAAAAAATTACATAGTGCACTTTTAATGTGGACACACTGACTGAATGACGTTTCACAGCGAGGCTCCCCTTTCTAACCAATCAGAGAATCCCAAAAGGAATTTTATTGGAATAAGCACAGCATTCAGTGGTCAAATGGTCCTAATTGCCAAACTGTGTTGAACCACGTAGACTTGACCACTAAAAGTGATTATTCCAATGAAATTCCCTTTGAGATTCTCTGATTGTTAGAAGCCAGAGCCTCACTGTGAACATTTTAATAGAATATATCTGCTCTGCTACTACCACAAATCGCATAGTCAATGAACGACTAAGTGAAATTGTATGTGGTGCTTGTTCAGAGTGATTGCAAATCTTACATAGCGTCGCTGCCGGAAGAAAACCGTGTAACTCCAAAAACCCAACTTTTCAGGAGATGAAAAAAACGAACACAGATTTGAAGGGCGAATAGAGTTACGAGGTTTAGACAGATGATCGGTTTACCTCTTGCTGCAACGTCCCTCATATGGGAAGTTTTTCGGATTTTTTGCAACCGGCACTTTGGCGACCCCTAGTGGCTCGGCTGTGCATATTTTGTAATACAATATATATATCGAATTGAAGGCTTATTTGTTGCGTGTCGATAGCGTCCGTTCAGCGGTTCTCGAGTTACATGCCTGTATTTGAGGCTTGTGCAAAGTACACGGTATTGCGCTCCTGACTCAGGCTGCAGTATTTCCGTCAATCTAGATCCGATCTGGAAAATGATCGTTGTAACCAATGAGTAACCAATGCGTGTGGCTTTCCAATGATACCCCACATGGGGTTCTAAATTAAAAAAACTAAAAACACGAAGAAACACAAAAACAGGAAGAGCAAAACAGCCGAATGAATTGAAGTCTATGAGAAAACTGAGTTTTTCTTTGTACACAGTTTACCAAAATCACTCCTAATCACTCATTTCTGAATGGATCTTTATGAAATTTCGATATGTACTACATAAGGCTTCAGGCTATGGCTCCGTCTGGATTTGTTTTTTACAACTCAAGTTCAGACCTATGTAACTCTATTACTTTAGCACTAAAAGTGAACTTCAGAATGTCATCTTTCAAACGAGACCAGGCTCATGCATGTGCTATAAGTATAGAGTATGTTGTTTTGGTTTGCAAAAAAAGTATGCAGTCCTCAAGTTCAAGTAAAAAAATTGCCACTTTTCTGCCCGCTTGTTAAGAGGTTCCCATTATTTAAACTTTGTAAAACCACACACACACACATAGAGGATGATCTACTGAGTTGATAAAGAATTAAAAATAAAATGGAGTTACGAGGTTTTCTTCCGCCAGCAATGATAGTGTAGCTTTAAGTCCACCTTTGTATGCTCTATCACTTATTAGAAAATGTCTAACAAGTCATCACTGTAAACAACCTTTCTCTTCTTTTTATTTCACAAAATGAGTTAAAACACCAGGGCCAGGTTTAGTCAACAAAGAAAATAAATGATGGAATAACAACAGACTGGCCGCTGGTGGCACAGGGTTGATCAAGTAGGACACCATGGCTCAACAAGACCTTCTGATAGCAGGTGGTCATAAGACGTTTTTAAATTGTGAAAAATACTCTCAGAAAAGAAGTATTGCAGCTTTAACTTCTTAAGCAATAGCCATATTTTCTGAACATTTGCCTACAAGTACAGTACATACCCAAGTAAATGGAAGATTGCTCCACTTCTATAAGGTCAATTTGCATGTGCTTGGTATCTAGGGACACCTATGGACCTCAGGGAATGTTTTCCCAGTATCAGAAATATTGTGTCTGTTACTATGCTTGAGCAAATTGTAATTAACCAAAGGAGAATATAAATTATTAATATTATTTTATTTGTTCCATATTTGACGGTGACCAGACGTGAAAACGACTGAGCTGAACGACTGAGCTCAGTCAGCACCTTTTTGAGATCAAGTGTACTAAAGATCTAAGCAAATGAACAAAGGGCAGATGATTTGCAGGGTCTTTTGTAGATACAGTACTGCATTTTGCTATCCGGACACATGCAATTTGAAATCTGAATATAGAATATCAGGCCTATAAGTTACCTTATTATGGCCAAGACATAGATCTATGGATCGGGCAAAATCTCGTCCTTCCAATGGCAGAGGTAAATCTGGATTTAGTAATACCAGGCGCCTGTTACAGGGCAGCAAAGACTGTGAATGAAATCTACTGTAAGTACAGTTACTTTTGTATAATGTCCATAGCTGACATTTTTGACCAGATTGTGATTTATTTCCTAGAGGTTCACAGAAAGGTAAAGCAACAATATACATTGTATTTTATGGCAATAACGTTCAGGTTTGTTTGACCCGTGAGATACAGTATAATCACAAAAATCATGTTGTTAAATTGTTTTCACGTCATCCGGCCGCAGCGTTGACAGCAGTTGGTGTGAGCTGGATAATTTCGTTTTATGAAATGTTGACGTCCATCAAAAGCCTGTTTATATAAAAAAGGATTTTTATTTACAATAAAACAGAGGTCTAACAGAATGAAGTGATGGAGGAAAAACAAAGTCTTTGAAGGAATAAGAAAAGCTAAGAATATATCAATCTATTTGTCTCATTCTCTCTCTCGTCTAGCTCACTCTCTCCTCTCCCCCCGCCTTTCTCTCTCTACGATGTTGCTCTCTGCTCTCTGCTGTCCAAATCCCAACTGACTACGTACATTATAATCATAACGAAAACCAGCCATATCTTTCAATAAGGAAGTTCTGTTCAATTGGCAGGAGACTCATGAAGCACGAGGAACATGAATAGGATGAGAAGCAACATTCCAGCCAGGGATCAAGGTAAACGATTGAAAGAACTTGAGATAAAACTTCAGTTGAGGAAGTTGGAGTTGGATATTGGGGCAAAGGGAAAGAGAGCACCCTCTTAGACCCATCTGGCCCCAGTCTGAAAATACCTGAACTTGAACTTCATGGGTTTGTTATGACATATTAGTGACTGGGTATTTCAAAGTACCAGTACCATTTTGAAGCTAACAACTAGGGCTTTGATATAAAATATGTGTATGATTCTCATAATTATTATTGTTATTATTCGTCATATGTACAGCAAATATTTTGAGTTGAACTTGAACTTGAAACAAACAAATGCATTTTACTGTACTTTACTCACATAGAGTGTATGGCATTTAGCCAATCTTGTGGGAAATATAGAAGTGTTGACAGATTAGAAATATCATCTATTGTTCGAAAGTTATGGATGAATGAATGAAACTAAATATCACGAAAAATTTGTATTATCATTTAGACCCGGATTTTTTTTTAATTTGTTTTATTACACATTAAATGATTACATAAATAATGTGTGCATTAACATTTTTATTCAAACTTAACCCGTTCTCTTCCTCAAGCCTTGTCTTCCACCATGACTCTCTGCCTCTTTACAAGCCTCTTCTCTGGGTAAACAATGGTGGGAGCAGGGTCTGGTCATGGGCTAGCTTGACGTTAGCTATGAGCCGGCCGCAGCTAGCCTTGGAGCTAGCTGAGCTAATCAATGCTTGCCGGCTGGAAGGTCCATCTCTGGGCATGTCGGCCGCACCGACCCGGTCACACTCATCGTCCGTTCTGGGCCGATACAATTATATATATATATATAGAATATGACCCAGTAATGAATAAACAAATAACAGCAAATACAGTATTTAAAAACATTGTTAGGCTGAGTAAGATCCGTAAAAAATCCCTCTGGAAACAGCATGCGTGTGCGGGGACTGGTACTAGCGTATTTAATGAGACCTCTTTTTTAACTCAAAGAGCTAGATATCTAACCCTGGAACTGGCTCAGTTTCACAATTAAATAGGAATAAATGGGAAATTAGTTACTAACTTACTGAATTATGTACTGGCTCATACATTTGACCAAAACAATTTTGTATCCTTGTCCCACTCGCTCAATCAAGTGTCCTCGATTAAGACTGTGTAAGGAAGGACAGCTGAAAACGGCCCGCTTCGGAAACCCTTCATTCATCAATGTCAGGAGCTCTTTGTACAAGTTATGACAGACACACACACAGTACAATTACAACAGGACTACATACTGTATACAGTACACAGGGACAACACAACACAATAGACGGTATAATAAACACATTCACTCTGTATGCATATGGCTTGGGCTGTGGCGGTAAAGGAAGATAGTGTCCAGTAGTGAATTAGACCACAAGGCAGCAATGCTAATAGGAAAAGAAACATGAGATATCCTGTTTTAGCATCATAGAGCACTGGTCTCGTACTGCTAAGACCTGTCTTCACTCTACATTTAGCACTGCCAGCGTAGACAAAGGTTCTGGCAGAAAGGTCTTAGCATTTAGGAATAGAGTGGAGTGGGGGGAACAAAACATTCTCACCTGTTTGAATTTCTTCGACTAATCTTCAACTAATCAATCATCTAGGGAGGCACTGAACTCATTGCAAAATAGTGTGGAAGGGAAGGAGAGATTACGACTGAGAGAGCCAACCAATGGGAGAGGTACAGCATGCCTATTTGCAGCATCCTGCAGGTCGGACTATAGAGTTAGTGATATATCAGGAAGTTGGACCCAGCATGGAAAGAGTTAGTGTTATGGTGAAGGTGCATCAATCTCAATGAAAGCCAGGGACTGCATCAAAGCGGCAGTGTCTGACACACATCCAGGTGCACCGCCTGGTGGATATTTGTGCTCTACTAAGCACAGATTTCTATTTATATAGTTTAATATGTGTGCCATTGCCATACAACAGGGGCAAACCATGTCAACTCAACTATAGTAGCTTACTGGATGAGGCTTTCAGCAGTATTTCCAAACCCTTGGACCAAGGTTATGCCCGTTAGTTCTTTATTACAGTAGTTTGCTTGTCCATTGAACCAAAGAACCTATTTTGAAGAAAGAATAACTTTTAAGTGGTGGCTATGCACAGGTGGTAGAAAACCATGTGGTTTCCCACCTGTTGGTGGGCTTACGTTCTCTTGAAAATTCCCCAAATGGCTTTGCACCTTGCATTTTGAATACATGAATATTGAATACCTTTTTCTACGTTTTATTTTGGAACGTGACATATGGCTCATCACTCGTTGAAATGATCTTTGAACACTCTTAGAGTTCTACTTAACAAGGGTGTCAGTTATTCTGGTTTCTGTTTTATTTAAATTTAACCTCTTAACAGGTGGGCAGAAAAGTGGAAATTTGTTTACTTGATTTTGACTGCATACTTTTTTTGCAAAGCTTAGCTTTATACTGTAGCACATGCATGAGCTTGGTCTAGTTTGAAAGATAACATTATGAAGTTACTAAAGCAAAAAAGGATAATCACTTTTAGTGCTAATGAAATAGAGAGGTTTGAACTTGAACTTGTGTACTCATGTTTCTCTTTAGTGGTTGCCAACTTCCAGATTCCATTATTCCATAGAGGTATGAGCTGGATATAAAGATTTTTATAAAAATCTGTTAAAAAATTTGCTGAGCTTGAGAAAGGTTTTAGTAAACCGCGTACCAAAAAAAAAAGCTTCAAAATCCTCTGTGGCTATCCACCTCTGTGCGTTCTGAAGATTCAGTCACAACTCATTTCCGCTCATCAACTTTCACCTACCCTCCCCCCCCCCCCCCCCCCCCCCCCCCGCGCTCACCAATAATTGTTGGTATCAGCGGTGATTGGTCAAAAATGCAGCCCAAGCCGGTAGACGCTTTTGCAAAATGTTGTGACTTGCGCACAAGTGCAAAGCGGGATGTATACGACCCGGTGCACATTATGTGTGAGTCCATTGCTAGCTTCACAAATCACTTGAACTTGAACACAAATCACTATGCCATCACTTGAATGTGTTGCTGTCATGTTTTAATAACCATGAAATGGTGGTACTTGGTACTCAAGTACTGCACTTAAGTAGAATTTTTAGCTACTTACGTGAGTATGTTCATTTTAGGGAACTCCACTACATTTCAAAGGAAATATTGTACTTTTTACTCCACTACATTCATCTGAACCCATCAATTACTAGTTACTTTGAAGAAACATATTTAGCAGAGAAAAGATGGCAAAGATGTATGAAGATGATATACTTTAACATTTGAAGCATGACAACGTCAAGAGGACGTAATCAGAGCAGCATAACTAGACCACATACCACTTTAATGTGACCTTTAATCAGAGCAGCAGAACTGGATCACATACTGTACCACTTTAACATAACCGTTAGAGGACAATTGATCAAGGATCGAACACTCCCAAGCCCTGGAATACACAAACGTTGTGTATAATGCATACTTTTACTTTAGATACTTAAGTACATTCAATAGCAAGTACTTCTCTACTTTTAAGTCAAATTTGAATCGAGGACTTTTTTGAAAAGAGTAGGCTACTCATTTATCTGGGTATTTCTAAGTAAAGGAACTGAGTACTTATTCCACCACTGTCAAAATTCCATAAAACATATGATGGCTCTACATCTACATGCCTCTCTCCTCCTCAATGCGAGACTGCGTTTCCCTGGGTGATCTAGTAATAACTTTTCAATAATGTGTTTGCGGGGGTTTGAATGAAATGCATCTGCCAGACACAAGGCTTTCTTCTGCCTAACTATTAAAGCCTCCTGCCTCAATGTGAGTCAGTGATGATAGCCGACTACACTGGTGTCTCAGCCCCACCGCCTGCTACTACAGAGACCAGGTCCATGGAATCTAGCCAATAACTTTCCAATAAAAATGACTACACCGGGTTCTACGCCTCATTTTGATGTATACGTTGTTGTAGAGGTTTGAAAGAAATGCAACCATGCACACAGACACCAGGGTTTTGTCTGCATGTGAATACAGCGGGGAGGGGCATAGCATGGATGAGTATGACTGGAGCTGCCTAGGCGGAGCGTGCTGCGTCAATGGAGCGCATAACATAAAAATGTATGATGATGATAACGAACAATATTCAATTGTAAAGAAAAGATGAGATGTCCATCTCATTGTCCGTGCTTTCCTGAATTCATATTATAATTTGGGTTCATCCCTAGTTATTACACTCTAAATGCAAAGGGCTACCTAGCACCATTAAGGGTCCTTGTGTTTATCCCTTATGGGGAAACGTTTAAGGGGAAGCCTATTCCTGTGCCTCAGCATAGCTCAGTCACTTTTTGTGAACAGGTATCACTCCTTGCTAAAGCTCGGGAGTTCTTGAACATTGAGGTTTAAATTCTGTCTCAGGCCTGCTAGCGGTACTAGAATTAGTCAAATTTCAGATTCATGAGGAACTGTTTAACATCCACTGCTGCCCTTCTCTATATGAACGCAATGATAATTTCCCATCGCATGTACTGTATGACTAGCTGGACCCATGCAAAAAACACAACCATGACACCCATTCTCTCTCTGTATAAACAGGCCCTCAAGGTGCTCGACCGAAAACCATATACTTACCACCACTGTCACATCCTCAGCAAGTACAGAATCCTCAGCTGGGAAAACCTCACAAAATACACTGATGCCCGCCTACTGTTCAAGATCTTAAATGGCAAGGCCCCCCCACCCCTCAGTACTTTTATCAAACAAAAAAACATCTTATAATAAGTCCACAAGATCTACTCAGAGAGGGGACTGTACGGTGCCGTTTAGGTCCAGCTCATTCAGTCAGTCGTGTTTAGTCAGAGCCACTCAGTTCTGGAACACCCTACCAACTGAAATAAGACACTGTGCTACCTACCACACCTTTACAAAAAAACTCAATACCTGGTTAACCAATCAAACATGTAATCACTTTTAATCATTTCATTGTGTATTTTATTATTGCTTTTATTATTATGTTGGATTATGTTGTAAATACTGTGTTGTACTTTTAATGTTTCTGTTCTAGGTGTATTGTCGGTCTCATAACATCTTGCCAAAAGGACTACAGTTGCGAATTAGCCAGCTGGTTAAAACTGACACATTTACAGAAATGTTTATCAATGTTTACTGTCCTTTTAAATTTTTTTACTGAAACTGAAACTGAATATTCAATGCCACTCTGACAGGGATGGATGCGAGGGCTGTTCCAGTGATCGAACCTGTCACCTCCCGGTTACAGGCCGGGCTCTCTAACTGTCAGGCCATCCCGACATCCCATTACGTCATTGATTACATTGTCATGAGGCTAATTGTGGCACTTTTTGTTTGTTCCACAGTGGCTATTAGTACTGAAAGTGTTTTTATGGGAATATTGGCATCTTTTATATTCATTGTCTTGTTGGCACTACAATGAAATTAAGCTCATTTGGATGTGAATGTTCCAGCCCTCTATGACTCCACAAAGGAGGACTCTCAGAAATTGAATTTATAGAAAGAGCCGTTCTAAAGGCTGAAATGACAACAAACAAAATTATTTAGTTTAATTAAAAACAAATTAAATTTATTTATTTATTTGTTTGTTATGTTGCATATTTGAAATAAACTTCAATCAAATCAAAGGCTGATTTATGCTAGGGCCCTCAACACTTTTGACAACTGACAAGAAAATGAAGAAGATTCAGTCAAACAGTTGCTAATGCAGGGGGGCTTGTAATCATCAATTAAATTGTCCAGAAGTTAGTGGCAAACAAATTTGAATGTGTGTTGAAGATCATTCCAAGAAGCTGGGGCATTACAACAAAATGCTTACTTTACATGTTCAGCCCATGCTCGGGGGACCTTAAAGGAACACGTCAACGTTTTGGGAAATTAGCTTACCCTCTTCTCCAGAGAGAGAGACAAGAAGATAGATACCAGTTTCCTCTCTCTGCGTTCAGTAGAAACCTATTTGGCTGCACATTAGCCTAGCATATCACAATGAATGGAAGCAGAGAGTGATGGGTAGCCTAGGCATTGTCCAACTAACACCTCTCCCGAAGGCTACCCGTCAGTGGCCGCTTCCATTCATTGTACGTCAAGTACATCTACACAAAATATAGGACTATAAATTGTAGGTCGGAAATTATGGAATAGATTTATCAACGAAAAAGGTGTTTAGCCTGCTCAACGAACAATGAACACTACACAACAACCATCAAACGCACATAGCACACACATCCACACGCACACACTCACTTTAAACAAACACACTGTAGCACCCACTCCCCACACTTTATATTTATTGATAAAGGATTGCACTACAACTCGTACACCTTACTGTAAATTGTACCTAAATTGTACCTCATCCCATTTCTGCTTTGCACTATATAGTATTGTATATTAGTACACTGCATAGTATTGTATATTATATGGTAACTCAGTTACGTCTATTCTGCATCGAACATTGTACATATGTCTATACTGAACACTGTGACATTTTCTACTTCTAATTTACATGCTATACTATGTTATTTGATACTATCTTGTCTAGCACAGTCTCTGGAGCGTAACAGTAAGAAGCATTTTGTATGAAAGTATTCTGTACTTCTGTATGACAACTATTAAAGAAACTTGAAACTTGAAACTCATACCTTAAAAACGTGGGGCAGCACAAATTCCTTGGCTCTGTTAATAACGTGTAGCTTCCATTCAAACGGGCGAGAACAAACGTGTACATAACTGAAGTCTCACTGAAGTATCACGCGACTCCCTTTACAACTCTGGCAATACCTGGCCAGGGAACTCCTGGGTCCTAGTGTCCCCCAGGTTACATGTATATGGCTACGTGATCTGATCGATTCATAGATCTTTTAAGAATGTTTTACAAATAATTTGTTGAACATGAACAAATAAATGGTGTAATAGTTTTTTCATATCCATTTTTCAAAGCATCTACAAATGTGTTACTACACATTAGATACCATTATTAAATGTTGCACTAATAATTTACAAATAAGGTTGATCATGTGGAAAAAAGTGACAGACAGATCATTTATGAATGTTAAACTAGTACATTTACAAATTATGTACTAATACAGTTGTAAATGTATATAAATGGTTTGTTCATGATTAGTTCATTTTCCACTAACATGTTATAAATAATGTATAACTAATCTGTAAATGTTATACAAATATAGTTATAAATGATCTAATAATCTTTTACGAATGTATATAAATGGTTTGTTCATGATTAGATCATTATCTACAATTACCTTATAAATGTCTTATAACTGAGTGTTATTATAAAGTGTTACAGAGATGTCTATAAACTCATATTTCACTAATAACAATAAAAATGATTGGTAAACAAACGTAGTGCTGAAAATATACACTTCGACTGCTGTTTTGACAGGGTTAGGGTCTTTACGCTTGGCTACATTTGAGGGGGAAAAAACGCAACATTACAGTAATTCATACATTCTATAGAGATGGATTTATGGCGTGATATCAATCTCGTACCGGTCCCGGACCACTCAGGCTTAAGAGGTTAAAGCTGCTGGTGCCTCTGGGAGTCTATGGACAACCGTTGGGCTTGAAACGTTCTATCTATTTCAGCTGGGCAGGTGAAGTCACTCTTGCTGATTTCTCTGAAGTTGCCTACTACAGCTTTAATACTGAGTGACCCAACCGAGTGTGTTGTTTATCCAAGATGTCAGGATCTAACACCAGACCACCTTTGTGTAAAGGAATCACATAGGCCAAACTCTAGGAAAACTGCTAGAAACTGCTACAAAGTAAAATAAAAAGAAATAATGCGTTAATTGCTCTGTGAAAAGATAATTCAATGTATCCTCTCCTTCATGATGCAGTTTGGCATGATGGTTTCTGACATCTCTATGGTAACAAAACATGCCATGCTCCCAACTCATTGTGTTTATTTGCTCTGCCAATCGTTCCCCTGTCGCCTCCATGCAGGCGTGTCATGCAAGCCAACACTCTGGGGGGCACAATCAGGCGTGCTGCTACCATATGCACACGTCGGGCACAGCTTTTGGGTGTGCTTTCCTGAGCTGTCTGGCACTTTACCTCTTAGTCAGCATAGCCGGCCTTAGGGTCCAGGGTTTCAACATCGAATAACAGCCAATTACGAGGTTCATGCAATGTATTCTACCTCGCCCAGAATCACAGGAAGCCAATGAAAATATTATGTTTTTGTCGAAGTTGTGCATCAGGCAGAAAGCTGGCCACTGTGTCAAACTTGCCACGACACAGTTAAATTAGATCATGGAGATTCCCATGACTTGGTTTATGTCAGGAACAAGGTTTCTTCTACAAGGTGAAATACTTTGTCAGTGAACATATTTCTGTGTTGTAGGGCGAAGGCCATTTTTTAGGGTTCAGAAGTTCATTGCTGTTTACGAACGAGGCTCCAAACGTTCAGAAATCAGGATTACCGTAGGCAGCAATGCCAAACGTTCTGTCATAATGCAATCGCAGCTCCGCTCACTGCTTCTGTGTTAAATTCACCATTTAACTCTGAAATGTATGATATAAAGCTATTGAATCATTTTACAAGTACCCTGTTGATGGGAGACAGGCGACGTCTCTAACCTCTTAACTTATTTCTCTCTCCCTTACTCTCCTTTGCAACTTTGCATACATTCCTTTGCATCAATTCACGTACAGACTATATCCACAACGCAAATTGATTTAGAGAACATAAATTATAGAGCCACAGATAAAAGGAACCTGCCAAGATGGTAATAGCTGTATTTTCAAACACAATGCATCGGAAGCAGCATGAGTACAGATGACACTGTGATGACCTCACATAGCAGTGTCTGCTCCATAGGAAGCAGCATCAGTACAGATGACACTGTGATGACCTCACATAGCAGTGTCTGCTCCATAGGAAGCAGTGTGAGTACAGATGAGACTGTGCTGACATCACATAGCAGGGTCTGCTCCATAGGAAGCAGCATCAGTACAGATGACACTGTGATGACCTCACATAGCAGTGTCTGCTCCATAGGAAGCCGCACAGTTCAGATGACACTGTGATGACATCACATAGCAGTGTCTGCTCCATAGGAAGCAGTGTGAGTACAGATGAGACTGTGCTGACATCACATAGCAGTGTCTGCTCCATAGGAAGCAGTGTGAGTACAGATGAGACTGTGCTGACATCACATAGCAGGGTCTGCTCCATAGGAATCAGCAGAACAATGGGGCGCACAGTGGTGTAGTGGTTAACACTGTCGCCTCACAGAAAGAAGGTCCAGGGTTCAATTCCCGCTCGGGGACCAGGTTTCCATGTTGCCATGTACCCAGGTGGGGTATCTCCAAGGCTTTTCTGTGTGGAGTTTGCATGTTTGTTTGTTTGTTTGTTTATTTGTTTATTGTTACATTTATTGAACAGTTCAAATGTGCAGGAAAGGTCAAAAAGCCCAAGGGCTTATAAGCGACCTCCCCTCTTAAACATATATATGATAATACACAGAACCCCCCCCCCCCCCCCACATTATGCACACACACACATGTGCATATCCCTCTCTCATACACACAGATACATACAATACAGCATTATACAACAATTATAATGGTGGAGAAAAAAAGACTGCTCACAAATACACATGGATACTACTACTACAGGATCTGTAGTTCTTTTTTAAGCTTGCTTTTAAATGTATTTAAAGTGGAACATGTTTCTGTTAGAATTTGTATATCATTCCACATCACTGCACCTTGATAAACAAATGAGAATTTGGCAACAGAGGTCCTACAGAAAGGAATGCGTAAGTATTTATTTCTTCTTGTGAGATGTGCATGATAATGAGAATTAAACTCAAAATAACTTTGAAAGAAATTAGGCAAAGATAAAGGAAGACCAATCACTTTGTACATAAGAACCCCTGTTTGGTACTTGTTGACCTCATAAATTGTGAGTAGTTGCAGTTGTTTAAATAATGGTTTGGTTGGGGCTAAATAAGAAGAGTTGGTTGCGTTTCTTCCAAAGGATTTCTGAACTCTATGGATTGCTTGTAAGTAAGAAGGGTAAGTGTTGGCCCAAATTATATTGCAGTAAGAGATGTGAGGATAAATTAAAGGTCACGTGTCTTATAAATGGCCTTTTCCAGTGTTAAGCATTGTTTCCTAGCAATGGGGGATTATATCAATGTGGTCTGTGTCTCTAATTATCCTTTTGACTCATCAGTCTAGTCTTGAGTTCACGAGATCTTCCCTCACTCAACTAAGCCATTCTGATTTGACTGTTTTGCTGACGTAAATAAGGCACTGGTTGTAGTCACCGCCCACAATCAACAATTCACTCAACAACAGAGCGAGTGGAATTACTTCCTCAAACAGAGGGTGCCGACAGACAGCAGAGAACGAGCGAGCGAGAGAGAGGGAGAGAGAGAGAGAGGGAGAGAGAGAGAGATAGAGAGGGAGAGAGAGAGAGAGGGAGAGAGAGAGATATAGAGGGAGAGAGATAGAGAGGGACACACACAACCTCCCGACCGCGTGGAAGTGTGTGTAAATGTGTGTGCGCGCGGGGATGGAGCTTCACCCCCGCAGTCGGGAGCACTCGCATATCACTGTCAAAATATAGTTGCGCAATAATATTCACAGAGGTATATATTGTCATTTGAAACAAGTTACCAATGCATTGTTCTGTGGGATTATGCCCCCCGTGGCGAAATTAATTAGTATCCCCCTCAATATTTCTATCTCTCACTCTGTGTGACAGTCGCAGACTGTGGGTGACTGTCACTCAAAGCGCTTATGGGCGGAGCCAGGCCAAAACAGCTTGAAATCTTGAAGTGGAAAAATGTTGCTTTAGAGTACTTGATTAAAAATATAAAACAATAAAAAAAATTTTTTACTTTACAGATGTGTTCCATAGACTCACAGGAATTGTGTAAAGTTGACCAAATAGTGAAAGGAATAGCAATGCATGTCCCCTTTAAAGGGTTTCCCCCCCCAATAAGAGAAACCCAATGGAAAAACATGCACAAAACAGACGAAGACGGGCAGGAGCACATGGATTGGTCCCCGGGGCGCGGTACCTCGCCGACGCCCTATCTGCTGCCGGCTGCCGTTGGGGGGAAGGACGATGGGATGGGTCAAGTGCAGAGACTCAATTGCATCGGCAACAAAAAAATAAATAGAAATTGCATGTGTGTGTGTGCCGCCCATCGCATGTGTGTGTCGTTTGCATGCCAAATAAAGACTTCTCCAAAGTCCTGCATTATTATAATAAAACATCAGACTGAGCAGCAGTCACCTATTTTCCAAAGCCGCCTTGTTGAAGTTGAAGTTTATTTTATTTGTCACATATACGGTACATGTACATGACAGTGAAATGCTTGGTTCTGTATGAGCCTCCTGAGATTGTGCTTCATACAGTAAAAAAAAGTAAAAAGAATAAAGATTTTTTTTATTGTACAGTATACCCTCCCAGTAGGGAACCACTGCCTGAACAAGCCTCCTGAATGTGCTCTGCCTTAGGCTTGTCCATGCTGTTTTTTTCTGATTCCACATTTGTGTGCATGTTCACGGTATCAGAGGTGCTGTTTAATATTTGATGTTGGAGCAGCCTTAGGGGCAGATCAGAGGATCAGATCACAGTGGCGGGTGTTTATCAGTTAATGAAGTCTGTTTGTACTCCCTGCGTAATCATCATTGTCCTGTAGAAACCGTGTAAATATAATTCAATAAATAAATAACAATAAAAAAAATGTCAACATTTCAGGAGTTGACAGGAATTGATTGGTTTTCTCATCGCTACTTCTGGGAGAACTTATAAATAATGAATGGCCTTGCATTGAATCTCTGTGTGGTTCTCTTTCTTCCAACATGGCTGTCTGTAAGCATTGGTAACCACTTTTGAAAGAAAATGCATAATTTCTGTGCAAGAGTGGGTAAAACATTGGAAAATAATATTACTGTTTCACTGCGACTTGTCAACAATATCCAGTAATAATACACCAAATGATAACATCTCTGTTGATTTAATTGATCATATATCAACAAATAGCAACCATTGTTTTGCACATAGCATCTATTGGTTCTTCCAACATACATACACACCTATGCAGAGAGTTGGACGACGTTCAGCCCAAAGAGAAAGTAAACTATGCTTCTTATACTCATATTATTTCCCCTTAACATATTGAATACATAATATTATATGAATTGCCCCCCGTATTTTTTGCCTACTTTACCAATAAAAACGCTAAAATGTTTGAAAAAGTTAAATAATTGCACAGCTATCTGTGCTGTCATGTTTATTGACTGTGATGATGATGGTTATTCACAATGGCAATGAACCAAAAGGATAGTCTGCACAGAAAAGATCATCACTGCATAACATATGTTTCATATGTTATTTGATACTATGTATACATGCAATTCAAAGTTACACATTTTCTTTTTAAACCTTTTAGAGTGTTTTCATATTGTCAGTGAGGGTTAATGGGGCAGTTCACCCAAAATCGTCTATTTAACTACAATAGTAGTAGAATAGGGGTGTACTTCAGTAGAACATAGTTCCTCCATGAAACTGCTCACAGGAAGGTGAGTGGAGTAACCGGGTCATGAAGAGACGTTGCTTTTGAGTTTCTCCAAATGTCCATTGTACTCAAGTGATGGCAGATCATCTCCACGGCAGATATTTCCAAAACAAGGTGAATCACACCAAAACTATAGATAGATACAGTAGCACTCTATTTAACTAATATACTATATAATATATGTATTATTTTGTGTCTTTAATTTCAGGGGTTGTTGTTCCATTGCAAACCCATTGAGACTTGTAACTGTGACACAAATAAACATGGACTTTCTTACATACCTACTTGTGCAGTTAGTCACTGACGAAGGCCAAGAAGGCTGAGAATGTTGTGTGCTGTCCTCCATCCAAGTAACCTGTGATGAACAGTTACATTTGACGAAACCAACTGAACACCCTGCATACGTGTTCTTTGAAACCTCAAATGTTGAATATGTGTTCGTCTCCTAATGTTTTCTCACAAAGTGCACCATTAGCCTACATTACATAACATTTACATTTTGTCATTTAGCTTTTATCCAAAGCGACTTACAAGTTTTGTACGACAATTCAGTAGGAAGGGTAGAACTGAGTCAGCTGAGTAACAATGTTCATCAAAGTGTTGAGTGCTACAGTGTATGTTAGTATAATAGGACGAGTGCATGACAATAAGAAGGTTATTTTTTTTTTTTTTTAACATTGATTGAAGAAGTGTGTCTTTAGTCAATGGCGAAAGATTGGTCGGGTTTCGGCTGTGGTGGGAAGTTTGTTCCACTATTGTGGGGCAAGGACCGAGAATATCCCGGAACTCGGACAGGAGTGGCTTTGAGGCGGCCAGAAGATGCAGAGCGTAGGGGTCTTGTGTATAGTGTGTATAGTGTATAGTTAGAGACCATTGATCGGAGGTAGGCGGGGGCCGTTCCCTTTGCCGCATGATATGCCAGGTTGAGGGCCTTGAAGTGGATTTGTGCGGCAATGGGGAGCCAGTGCAGGTCCCTAAGAAGTGGGGTGACATGGGCTGACTTCGGTAGGTTTGAGATCAGGCGGGCAGCTGCGTTCTGAATGAGTTGAAGAGGCTTGGTGGCAGTCGGAAGGCTAGCAAGCAGTGTGTTGCACTAGTCGAGGCAGGAGATGAGGAGTTGTGTGAGGGCTGTGTGTGTGTGTGGGTCATGAGCAGATAACAGGGACTCTTAAAGTTATCCATGACACGGACAACCACTAGACTGCTTATGTAGATATTTTAGGAGAGGGGAAAAATTAAACAACGGAAAACAACCTTTACAGGTGGAAATCTCAAAGTGAGTAATTAAGAAAATAAATCAAGTCGCAAAAAACAGGACTACTCTCAATAAAGAGGTATAGTATAAAAGTAAATAAGCCACAAGGATACCTCCTAATAAAGGAGTTTATATTTGAAAAAGTAAAACAATAAACCTCCACTAAGGGAGTTTATGTGTAGAATCACGTGAGTAGCTTAAAATAAGAATGACTACCATAAAGCTCAATTCTGAATCAGAGATCAGACTACACTTCAATATAATGAGCGTGACCAAAAGGACAACCAACACTAGGAAATGAAAAAGCAGTTGACACTGCGATCTCCAAACTTAAATAGACTCCACATGGCCATAGGCACAGCTGGACTGCATCAGGTGCAATCAAGCCCACACACCTGCCGACCCATGATGCAATTAACCACAGGAAACAGGGATTGACAGCTATCCCTCACAGAGAGGTGAAATAAAGCAAAAATAGACAGCTGTCCCTCACAGAAAGGTGAAATAAGGCAAAAACCATGACAAGTTGGGTGGCTTCTTTTGTCAGGAAGGGGCAGATCCTTAAATAAAGCCCTCCCAGGGGCACCCCAGTGGCGAACTACATAGCCGCGACTGGGCTCGGCCGACCCGGGTTCGACTCCCGAACCCGTTGTTATTTGCCGAATGTCTTCACCCCACTCTGTGTCCCATTCCTCCTCTGTCTCTCTCTACTGGACTGCCCAGTAGCAATAAAGCGATAAAACGCCAAAAAATGTATCTTAAAAAATAAAATAAAGCCCTCCTCAAATCAGTGTAGTAGTACAAAGGGCAATAAAAAACAAAATTATATTCATCTTCCACCACTCCCAGATCACATAGAACACACAACCGCTCCTCCTCAGGTTTACCTTGGAATCTACCCACTTCCACAGCCAATGGCAGGGTGCCAGACCTCAACTGGGCACACAGAGACCTCTGTCTTCTCTTTAAGTTTAACATTACATAAGGTTCAGTAAAATATTAATTTTTAATTACAACATATTTTCTAAGTTTAGGTTTTTTCCATATCTCCACCTTCCACTTATCCTGATGGATTCTTGATAATTTTGTTTTAATTATGTGAACCTTACACTGCAGATTGTAGTAGTAGTTTTATTCAGTCATCCCACACAATACAATAATTATAGACAATCATTCAACAGTCTTTGATGTTGGTAGTGACTGAATGGGTACAGGCTGAAGCATGCTTATACAGTACATGCCTGTCCTAAATTCCTAACAAATTGAGCCTCAAAAACGAATTTATTTTTTTATAAATAATAAAATAAGACGTATTCACATTTGTAAACTTCAAAAATACCTATAATACCAAATTATTTTGGAAAATCTAAATCAAATGACTCAATCATAAATGCATATCTGTTATGATCGGCCTGGACTCATGAACTTTATGATCAATCCCTCTCCCGCCTCCAGCCGAAGTCCCTTCATAGACTATCATGCGCCACTCATGGACAGTACTCGCCGATACTGACTCTGCTGAACTATATCATGCATTTGTGCCTAGTATGGTTTGCAATCATTAATGTACTCCCTGTGTTCATCCTGTCTGTAATGTTCCCCTGCCTAGTCTAATGTCCTCCCCTGTCTGGTGTTGTATTATGATCTAGTCCCTTGTTATCTAGTCCAGTGTTCTCAGTGTGTGTATTATTGTCCATCTGTCCGTGTTCCCCCAGCTGTTGCTTGTTGGTAATCAGCGTTTGTTATATCTGCCTGCCTCCCCCTGTTTCCAGCGCAGCATCATTGTAGCCTTGTTGCGTACACCTGTTTGCTCGTGTCCTGTTTACCCTGCATACTCTGTTTCAGTTTTTCCTGCCTGCGTTAAGCTCTGTTTTCGTATTTCGGTTTTGTTTTGTGCCTTGACTGCAGCTCAGTAAAGCCCCGCTCTACGCTGTGCTGTCCTGTATGCTCTGCTCCAGTCTTCCGTGTACTGCCTTGCCCGTGGAGCTTCCCCTATGCTCTGTGCCCTATTCCTGTTTTGCCCTGTCGTGTTTAGACTCCTGCCGCTCGCGGAATAGTCCTGAGTACCTTCTGTTAATAATAGTAAGTGTTATGTTAGTATTCTCGTTTTGATTGCTCTTTTGTTTTCGAGTCTCATTTCGTTTCTGGCCAGGTTTTGTTTTCTAGTCTGTGTCGTGTTTTCCCTGAGCCAGTTTGACTGCGCCGCTACCTGTGTTTATCGACGTGCCCCTGTGACGTGCCTGTGTTTTACTACTGCCAGTAAAGAACCTTGCATGCTAAATTGCTTCCTGACTCGTTCCTCGCTCACTGTCTGCAATTGGGTTCTACCGCCACCACCACCATTGCCCACCCGTAACAATATCAGCATTGTTCTACAAGTTAACACCAACAATATAAATAAATCTCCTTTTAATCCCATTCTTAGCTTTTTGAACAGTAAACTTACAAACTAAATATTGTCGCACTGCGTTCATTGTCTCCATTTTGGCCACATATTTCGCTTTCAATCTCACATCCAAGCCACCATTATGCCTGCGCTTCCTATTTATAAAAGGAAAAACAGTCGTTTTACATATTTTACATATAGCCTCAGGCCCTTGCCTTTCCAAGTAAATACTGCTTAAACATTTCCTTTCAGAAATGCGGTAGAAAAAGAAACATTGACACAAAAGTGAGGCTCTCCAAAAATTATTTGAGTCCCAGCATCTGGGAAATGGAACACTTGAAATGTGATGCAAATCTTATGTACACATCGCGCCCGTGTCTTGCGTATGATGTAAGCCATTATGGAAAGCGCTCAGCCCCTCTTTACACAACTCAGTCTTACTCGACCGCCCTCGTCTGCATAACTGCATGTTCACATACAGTAGGAATATTTCATAATTTATTTTCACTGCTGGTGCAACAGAAGATCAGTGATCTCGATTAACTAGTGCAGCTTAGAAAATATATATATATATTTTTTAAAAGACATGTATATGTCCCAGGCTTTGCCAGCAGCACGGTGGATAATTCAAGCTCTGTCCTGTTTTCACACACATTATCTCCCTGTGCCGTGCATTGCTGGAACCAATCAAGAGCCAGTTAGATACAGTGACAAACTTCCATGATTGGTTAGAGGGAGGGAGGGTGAGGCTGTAATTGTTTACCACTGTCTTCAACGACCAAGGCAGGTTCCCCCCCCCCCCCCCCCGACCCCATGAGTTGTGAAGCTCTGAATTTGCATTAAAGACTATGTTTCGTTTTTTTGGAATATGTGAACAGGGCTTAATCATAAAAGCTGTCACTTGGCTGGAGCAATTTCCTCTGCCTCTGTAAAGTATGAGGCTGGAGAAAAGTAATTGAATTTGGGTCATAATTAAAAAGTGCAAGCAGCCATGTGATCTCGCCACTGTGCCTTTCATCCCTGTAATTTCATGGCACTTTAGGCCGGGGACAGGCTTGTTTTCATCACGGAGAATGAGGCACAGGGCTTCTAAAGATCTTTTAAAAATTGTTTTATTATGCCCCATGTAAGGTACAGCAGAGAGGCCTTGTTTTAATTTGTATATGCAATTAAATTTGACATTGCGAGGGAGAAAAACACATGCAAAGCGTGGTATATCGGACAGAGAGAGAGCCTGAGCGAAGGGGTTGAGTTGTGTGTGTGTGTGTGTGTGTGTGTGTGTGTGGAGCGGACTTCTCCTGATGTTCTTGTGTTGGGTGAAACCTGGCTTAGGGAGAATATAGATAGTGAGATGGTTTCGGTGTGGGTTAGGAGAGGAGATCCCAAATGCAGGTAACACGAGCAGAGAGAGAGAAGCTGAGACGACGGATGAAAGTGAACACGCTTTTACTAGCAGTTGCAAACAGGATACACGTTAAAACTGTTACAAACAAAAGCGAACTGCAAAACCCGGAAAACAATACACAGCAATGCTGGAAGAATAAGGACTAAATAGGAACAGACTCACGGGGAATATAAGAGACAAGAGGTGAGTAAGTGACCGAAACCAACTGTCATACAATACACTGAAACAAGGCAATGGTGCGACAATCAATGAGGGGAACGAGCAGGTCTATATACTACCCTGTGATTACTAACAAGTGCCAGCTGGTAACAGGCCTGCATGGCTGAGGAACACAGGATATTGTGTAACCCTAACCCAAACCCTAACTCTAACCCGAACAAGTGCAAAGGGAAAGCCTTAAAGGGACACATGTAAAGTATTAACACTTAGCAAATACATATGTAAAAGAGTTAACACCAATAAAAACATGTGAAAAGGGATAAGCCTTAAAGGGGCACATGTAGATATTTAACACTTAGCGAATACATATGTAAAAGAGTTAACACTAATAACATGTGAAAAGGGATAAGCCTTAAAGGGGCACATGTAGATATTTAACACTTAGCGAATACATATGTAAAATAGTTAACACTAATAACATGTGAAAAGGGATAAGCCTTAAAGGGGCACATGTAAATTATTAACCCTTAGAGAATACATATGAAAAAGAGATGAACCTTTAAGGAACATGAAACGATACACCTTTTTAAAAACACAAGCTAAAACGCACCACACAACATGAACAGAGAACACAACAAAGCATTAAAGGAGTCCAGCAAACCTAGACTCAAATGCCATAGAGAGTCCAGGATCTGGAGTTGCTGCGTTCAGCCACCAGAGGGCGGCAGAAAACCACTGTTCACATTGTTCGAGCATGATCCCGGGCTGGGACCATGACAGATAGTGCTGATGTGGCACTTTCTAATTATAATGTTTATAGAATGGATCGTTCAAGTAGGGGGGGTGGGGTTGGAATTTATCTTAAATCTCATCTCTCAGCTTCAATTTTAAAATCAGTTTCTCTTCCCAATTGTTTTGAATTTCTCGCACTTAAAGTTTACCATGGTCCGGACCCAATAACAGTAGTCGGCATTTACCGCCCTCCTTCAGCTGACTCTCATGCACCGACACTTTGGTGAATCTGCTGTCGAAGTTCTGTGAAGATGAACTTCTCGTTTTAGGTGACCTAAATCTCAACTGGCTAAGTGATGTTTCTCTGCAGCTTAAAAATCAAACCTGCAGCATCAACTTATCACAACTAATTACTGAACCAACCAGACCAAACCCCAAAGATTACTCAAAATCCTCCCCTTTAGATCTAATCTTCACCAACAGGACTAGCAAATATACCAGTGGTGTCTTTGCATTGGGAGTCAGTGTCCCATTGCGAGAAATATAAATGTGAAAAAGACTACATCTCAGCTGGTTTCTAAGAGGAACTTTAAGAGGTTTGTTGCAGAGGAGTTCATGGGGGATCTGGATGACTGGGATTGGAGTTGCGTCGGCCAATTCGATGAGATAGAGGACGCTCTTAACTCCTTTATATGTGCATCTAATTGCTTTGTAGATAAGCATGCCCCATATAAAATGACTAGGATCAACGATAGGGTGGTGCCATGGGTTACTCATGAGCTGTCTACCCTCCTTAATGATACGAATAATGCCTGGTCCCGTGCCAGACGCACACATGATACCCAGCACTGGCTGTCATTTAGACAGCTCAGAAATAAATGCACTTCAGCTGTAAGGAAAGCTAAAACGGATTACTTTTTAAATCTTGTAACCACCTCCTATTCTAATCCTGCCAAGTTCTGGGGTGCAGTTAAGGGGAGACACTGCAGGTGAATAGGGTAAAAAAATTAACTAATAGATATCACAATGAAACTTCCCCAGTTGATTACTTATATTAAGACAGGACTTTTTTGTATTACAAGTCTTCTGAAATTGTATGTTTAAATATGCAAATGAGGCATGATCTACTTAAATATGCACTAATTTGCATATAATTCCAGGACAGAAATCTGAACATTGGATAAAGCCATTTTCAAAATTATAGTTTCATTTTGTTGACATATTAGAGCCAAAGGTTATTACAGAGGGGATTTTGGATATCTCTTTTTATCACTCCATAAATCAGAAAATACTCCATTCAGTCCATTTTTATGGTAAAATTCCATATTTCGCCATGTTTTTAGGAATAAATGTGATATAAATCAGGGTATGAATGCGATATCAACAAACCCTTCTGTAAATACCTTCAGAACATAGATATGAATAGAACTGGAAGGTTTGGTGTATGTGAGTGCTACTGAAGTGGAGATTTCTGGCTCAGAGTATGAGGAAAAACTCTTAAAGCTCATTTTTGGGAAAACGCCTTCAAAGTTCTGTATTGTTTAAACAGATATTTACAAACACAATACCTAATCAAACCATTAGTAATAGACAACCTAAACACATGCCTGATAACTGAATAATAATAATAATGATGTTATTGAACTGAACAGAACTACACACAGGCTACAAACAGTGTAGTACAGTGTAGTACCCCCTAATAGGCAACAACTATTTGAATAGATATCACTATGAAACTTTCCCAATTTGTTATGTACATATAAACTAAGAAAAAATATATTGCAAGTTTTCTGAAATGTATGTTTATATATGCAAATGAGGCACTTCCTCATTAAATATGTGCACATTTATGGATGCAATAAGGCAAAATGATGTAAAATAAACAACTAAATGTGTGTTCTTGACGTTTTATTGTCACTAGTTTCATAGAAGACATGTTTAGGAAGCAAAATATAACAAAATCTCAAAATCAACAAAAAAAGTATATTTGACTATTCACCTGCAGTGTCTCGCCTTAATTTGACCAAAAATCTGCCTTCTAGCACTCTGCCCCTTAGTATTACGATAAATGCCTGCGTGATCTCTGATCCGAATGACATTCGCCTTGCTTTTAATAAACACTTTGTCAAATTGCAATTGTTTTTAGTTTCTTCTATTATTTTTTTTATATTTTCATTGTGTTGCTCATGTGTGTGTAAACTCGTCGTCATTGTAAATGAGGGAAACCTCAATGTCCTTCGAGTTAAAATAAAGGTTACAAACAAATGTGTATGTGTGTGTGTGTGCTTGTGTCTGTATGTGTGTGTATGTGTGTGTGTGTGTGTGTGTGTGTGTGTGTGTGTGTGTGTGTGTGTGTGTGTGTGTGTGTGTGTGTGTGTGTGTGTGTGTGTGTGTGTGTGTGTGTGTGTGTGTCTGTGTCTGTGTCTGTGTCTGTGTCTGTGTGTCTGTGTCTGTGAGCCACTGACAAAGCTTGTTAAAAGACAAATTTGATAAATGGAATTTTCATGTCTGGCGTAGTGCTACCCGAGCACCTCAACCTGAGGTCACGGAGCGCCTCTGCTACACATTTGAGCCTGGATCGCCTCCCGAACGATGTTGTGCCATCCCAGTCCAGCCTCTTTCATTTCCCCTTCCCAATAACGGCGCCAGGTGTTTCGAGGCCTGCTGCGTTTTCTCTTTCCAGGTGGGTTCCATCGTAGGGCTTGAAGGGTGATGTTTGTGTCTTCTTTACTCAGGGTATGGCCTATCCACATCCACTTTCTCTTCTTTATTTCTTCTGGCGGGGGTAGTTGTTTTGTGCGCTCCCACAGGTCCAGATTTGTAATGACATTTGGCCATCTCACTCTTAGAATGCGGCGGAGGCAGGAATTTATGAAGGACTGTACTTTCTGCTTCAGCCCTACGGTTGTCTTCCAGGTCTCCGAGCCATACAGGAGGACTGATTTAACATTGGAGTTAAAGATCCTCAGCTTTGTGTTGGTTTTTATTTTGATTTTTTTATTTGATCAATGTCAGTTTCTTAGTAGTAGTAGTCCAATAGGAAAATTGTATCTGCTCTTAATACAAATTATATCTCTAGCCCTGCTTGTCTTAACTTTTTGAATGGAAAATATGAGGACATTGACTGGAAAATAACCTGGTTGCTTCATAAGGACTTATTTTTCATTCATAATTGTTACCTGGTGTAACGGTTGTACATAGAGCCAGAACCCAAATGCAGACATAAACTGGCAGAAGCGAGGAATCAGAGAAACTCCAACAGTGGGTATATATATATTCTATGGAGGTAATACGGTAACCAGGTTCTCAGACAGTCCAGGAGGTAAGCGAGTAGAAGGGTAGTTAGACAAGCGGGGGATCATAGGCTGAGCCGGGTCCTCGGACAGTCCAGGAGGTAAACAAGGAGAAGAGTAGTCAGGCAGACGGAGGTCGTACAAAGAAATCCAGGACACGAGGACAGGGAGTGGAGCCAGGTAGAGGACTGTGGGCAAGGAGGACAAGACTAGGTTAGACATGGCAAAGCGGGTAAGGGTGAATGCTAAAGACTATGACTGACTGGTATACAGTACAAGAAGTTACGACCTGGCAGCATGATGTTTGGAGTGGCTTCACTCTTACTCAAAAAACATGTTGTGGTGCCTCGTCCTTGGACTCCAATTCCAAGTATGTACCATTTTACATTCATACATCCACCCTTAACACTCACCAAAACCCAAAGGCATCAATATATTTCACCTATTTTGAACCCTTGTTTTACTTTGTTTTCCCAGCAAGGCAGCAGGTAACCATGGGAACCACTCCCCATTATATGCAAGGCAAAGATACACAGCACACTGAAATTGACAGGATCTGCTTTTATTTTTCAAAGGTCGTGAGTCTGTAAAGACACATCAAATGCCAAAACAAACATGTATATTTGACTCAGAATTGACAGATTTATTGAAGAGTTTGTTTATACTTCACAAGTATGATATTTAGACATGATCCTCAAAATGAATGGAAGTGAATGAGGAGCCTGACACCTGGGAGGAATGGTGGTGTTGACAGCGGACAGCAGCAGCCACTAGTTATAGATGACTTTAGATAGGGGTAGGACTGCTGATTCTACTAAAGTGAGATAACCCTGTAAGCGGGTACCAGTACATACTGTAGATAATACTTTCTACAAGCCTGTCACTGCTGCTCTCAGGGGGGGGGGGCTCATCGCTCTCAAAAGGATGCATTTTTACAGCCTCATTTGTAGATTGAAACCCATGTTTGTTTGTTTTTTTAAGCTATTGAGTTTAGAGTCTTGTCTTTAGAGTCATGACACTTACGTACATAGAATCATTCAGGTGACATGAAAGTCACCTCAAGAAGCAGATGAGGACCACCCGCACTATAGTGTTTTGTTGGAAGTTAACGGTATGTTAACTGTTTCCAGTGGGATTTACATGGGAACACGATGTATAATGTCACAGAGTTGGAGAGGTCTGTTAAAGTCACTCCTCAGAAATACTGATGGATTATACTGAAACAACTGATGGATACCATATTTATGCAATAGCTGGTACCATGGTAAAATGGAAATAACCATCAAACAACCATGATACTTTTTTTTTTAAGGGATGCCTCGTGCCCACTTGTCACTTGCATTGCTAACAAAAATGGCTTCTAGTTCCATAATCTCAGGAACCCATACAGTGATACAAATCGACCGAAATGACTGTCAGTTCATAACAAATCCGATAGGCCTCCTGAAAACTCTGAGATATCCATTTAAGTTTCCAAGGTAAAAGGAAACATTCTACATAACATTCC